>NC_051154.1:167181974-167406648 GCF_013339745.2 Dermacentor silvarum
AGTGGGTGCGCCTGTTTCTTCGATGTGATTAGGCGATATCTGGGAGTGAAGATCACCCATGAGGACCATTTTCTTTGTTTTTTATCTCGCTATACCGCGCCACAGTATAGCCTTAGGGAGGCAGAGACCCTGCGCGCAATCTCGGTAGTTGTTACCTGACAACACGGACCGTGCTTCTTTTTTTTTTTTTTTCTTGCGCTACAGCAGCCGGGAGAACTCGTAACCTTCCGTGTCATTTAACGACGTTTCTGGCGCATGGAGCTCAACCCCTCGATTGAGCCGCTTTCCTCGCGACGTGTTTGCGGGGGAGCCACTAGGAGAAGCCGACTAGTATAGCGGCGTACAAAACCGTCTTTCGCACTTGCTGCTGAGGCGCGACGACGCTTCTTCCACAGACGGAAAGGGGCGCTGCCGCATGGAGTTTTTTGTTAATGTAGGGAAATGTCGACGTCTGTTAGAGACGCCGGCTACTCCGCCCCTCTGACGGGGGTGAAAAATGAAAAGAACACGCTCAGTGAAGAATAAACCAAGAGCGGCTTACAAAATGCAGTTAAGGAGGAGTATATGCCATCAGTTCCCAAACCGTCACGTCCAAAAAACGAGTCTTGACACAGCTGCGAGACCAGACCACGAGTTCTGCCAGTCTCAAAGAAAGAAAGAAAGAAAGAAAGAAAGAAAGAAAGAAAGAAAGAAAGAAAGAAAGAAAGAAAGAAAGACGTAGAAGCATCGTGGCGTGTCGGCGCCCCGACAAACACAATCGCTGGCCCCCTAGGCATCGCGTCATCACCTCATACATAATGAACATTACCACGACCGCATATCTGCAATTATGGGCTCTGTATTGTTATTAAGCATGTGTTTAACGAAGTGTTAAGAATAGAAAGAAAGATAGACCAAACTAATGTAATTTTTTATGGAGCTCTAGTATTTGTTAGACATTCTGGTTTATTCAAAAACTTTTCTATTCTTTTTAGTCAATATCCTGGTAAGTGGCCACAAAACCAAATTACCATCGCTGACGATGACCGTAGGGCCACTGCATGAGAGGCCTTTTTTGTTTATGTTTACACTTTCTGTTTGAGTATTTTAAGTACACAGTAAAACTTCTTCATGGTATTGGGAGTTCTCTGTGAAAAAAAATGTAACAAGTTAAGAAGAAAAAAAATTACGTATATCAAACCCACATCTCGGAAGACATGTGAAGTGAAGCTTTCGTGAAGGGGTTAATCAAATGTTACAAATTTGCCCTTTTCATTCCTGCGTATTTTGCATAAAAGAAAGGGGCACCTACCCATGTGTTCTCGCGCAACTGTGCTACGCAATGCGACACACGCGGCGATCACTCAAAAAGCTAGTTTGCGTTGGCACGATAGAAGTGTACGTGCGTGGATGCAATGTCTGCGAGGCAATACCTATTTGAAAGTATTACGTACACGCGCGATGCCCTAAAGATCATGATTGAACCGCCAGATATGTTTCACGAACTTGACGGTTGGGTGTCTGTGATAGACTCTCTGAAGACCTTTTAAATTAATACACTCTAGCCAAATGGTGCATTATTTTGTTTAGCACCGTAACCTGCTTTGTACGTGTGTACGTATTGTTGCTAAGAAGGTAATAAATAAAGAACACATTTGTTGCTAAATGAGTTAGAGCACCGGGCGGCTGTGCTGAGGAACCGTGGTTCGATCCAACCATCGGGCACGTTAAGTCAAGATTTTTTTTCTTCTTTTTTTAAAAGTTTGAGCTATTCGGCAAGACAGCAGCACCCAGCCACGGTCAGGAAAGTCCGAGAGGATTTTCAAAGAAAGCTTCCCTTTAGAAGAATGAAGCTCTCAAATCTCAGCAGACTCGCCTGCTGTCCGAAGTGGACCAGTACATTTGTTGCAACCGCAAGATACTCATCCTACTTGTATTTATAGTATATTGCATAGGAGAAAACGTCATTTCAATTTTTATCAATGTTTTACTCATAAAATCTCACAATCATATACATAAAGTGCATAATAAGCTTGCAACTATTTCCAACATAAGAAATTTTTTAAAAAGATGACTGATTTGCATGCTGCTGAAGAATGCAGAGAGAGAGAGAGAGATAAGAGAGGATAACCAGATAACTGTCCCACTGACTACACTCCACTCGGTGGCAGCGAAAGGGTAACAGCAATAAGGAGAAAAGAAAAGAACATATCAATATAATTTGTCCGCAGTTATAAAGAGACAAGCTGTATGGAAAATCGCAATGGTGTAGCCTTGGGCTTTTCGATACTGCATCGCTAAAACGAAGAGCACGACAAACACAAAGACGTATCAGAACACGTAGATGAATGTTATGGCGTTCAGCTACGTCTCCCCCAGCAAACACGCTCCCCCATCCTCAATCTGGAGATCAACAGAAGCCAGGTCAAACAAGTGCAGGAGCTCAGGGTGCTAGGCATGCTAATTCAGGAGACGGGCAGCATATCGTCAACGCTAAACAAACTCAAACACACATCCAGGAGCGTATCGAGACTCATAAGAAGAATCGCCCGCACTAGGGACGGCATAATGGAGGACGATACCAGGAGACTGGTAGAAGCCTTCGTCATCAGCCGCATTACGTACGCTCTGCCATACCAGCTTTCACGTAGATGTGAAGCAGAGCAGGCCAACGTACTCATACGCACTGCCTACAAAGCTGCACTGGGCCTCCCTGACTGCACTGGCACAGAGCGTCTGGAGAGTCTGGGTATTTACAATACGTACGATGAACACGCCGCGGCAGTCTTGATCGCGCAGAGAGAGAGACTCAACTCGACAACCCAAGGTAGAGCTTTACTACAGAGACTTCACTACCCCTTGGCACCCCAATTCTGCGGGGAGGAGACGCACCAAATACCCAGACAAGACAGGTAACGCATACACGTGCACCCAATACCCAAGAACATGCACCCCATGTTCAACGCCAGCCGCAGACGAGCGAGAGCGGTGGCACCCGAACGGTTACGCAACGACCCAAACACTCACTACACAGACGCAACTCCCTACCCCTCGAGGCTGAGAGCATTTGCTGTGGTCGTCACTAGAGGGAACCAAGCAATCACGTCGGCTACGATCCGTACCAAGAGCACGGCCATGGCCGAAGCGGCGGCCATAACACTAGCCATACGAGCGGCGGAGGGGAAGAGGCAATCTGCACACGTTCTCACGGATTCGCAAGAAGCTTGCCGACTGTTTCTCAGGGGCGTCCTCCCTCGGAGCGTCCTAGGCATTCTAGGAAACAACCTTCGAGGAGACCACATCATCACATGGTGCCCCGCTCACGAAGGTGTACAGGGAAACGAACGGGCGGAACCACCTGGCTCGAGGACTAATTTTCCGAGCCGCGGACACATCGACCCGGGAGGAATACCTCACACCTACGCTGCCGCGAGATATCCTCGACAGCCAAAGACGCGCAAGGCAGACAATGGCGCCACCCCACCCTAAACTCACACGCAGGCAATCCCGGGACTGGAGATGCCTGCAAACGAATACATATCCCAATATACACACACTCAGCAAAATACACCCGTCCCAATACGATGACTGCTGTCCTTGGTGCAGCGACACACCAATCCTCAAATATATCACGTGGCATTGCAAACAAAGACCAGCCGAGGGGAACTCACCCCTCGTCACACGCAACGAACTTGAAAGGTCGTGGGAGGCGCGACTCGCCCGGCAGGACCTGGGAAGCCAGCAGGCAACCTTGGGCCAAGCCGAACGAGCCGCAAGAGTCAGTGGGGCCCTTTAATAGGGGCTTCACCCGCAAGAACATCAGTCTGCTATTTCAATAAAATGTTTATTCCTCCTCCTCCTCCTCCTCTGTATTTTTACATTCAAATTGTGGGGTTTAACGTACCGCAACTCCACAGTTCATTACTAGGGATGCCGTAGTTAAAGGCGCTGGAATAATGTTGGCCACCTGGGAGTTCTTTAACGCGCACCTCAATCTAAAGCCCGGCCCACATTCAGCGTTTTCACCGGCGTCTCCTGCCGTTGCGTCTCTCGGCGTCGTTGCATCAACGGCGCCGGAGAGGTCACCCAGCCACATGAGACGCACGCAAACAGCGCCAGTCCAGCGTCGCACAATGTGACCAGACAGATTTAACCAGAAGCAGTGTGCAATGTCATTCAAGTGAACTATGAGAAATGTTCCCGATTAAGGTTTTTAAGCCCTGTTTATAGTTCTGCGGCACACACGCACACACACAAAAAAAGTTGTCGCAGTTTCACCCGAAAGGCGAAGCATCAATTGCGATAGCAACTTAGTAGAGAGCTATACGGAGTAAGGATAGTAGTTTTATCCGCTGTACAAACTTGGACATGCAGCAGCACCGGCAACACACAGCACTGTTGTCGACGCCGTCGGCGTTTTGCCCGCGTTCGCACAAAATACGTGCGGCGTTGGTGACTGTTGCCGGAGCCTCGGATATAAATAGGCACTTGGTGCCGCAGCTAAACGTCGCCTCCTATCCCTGCCCCCCCCCCCCCCCCCCCACGGCCTTTCGTGCGTCAGAAAAAGGCGCGTTTGCTCTACATATATGGTGATTGTAAAGGAGGAAAGAGACGCCTACGTCTGCAGCCCTTAAGGGAGCACGGCACAGAACGCGCGTTTGTTCTCCGCCGTGCGTTCACTCCCCGTGAAAGCGCACGTCCCTCGCGCCCTTTCACTCGCACATACAGTGTTCGGCGGCGCGCGGCGACGATTTCAGCTCCATTGACGTCATACGGAACCTCACGGCGACGGCGACGGCGACGGCGATGCCGACGGCAGAAATCTGCTTTGGAGTGTCCATATAATTGCTATCGCAATAAAACATTCACGGCAGCGCGCTCGAAGGTATACGAGCGGCTGCTTTCTCAGACGGCGCCGAGCGCCGCCTCGCCGACTAAAACCCCTATATAAATAAAAGTAGCGCCATTCTTAGATCTTGCCGCCACCGCGCTCACCCCGGCGTTTCCTCCTCGCCGCCTCCTATCGCCCCAGCCTCATCCGCTCCCCTATTGGCCAATCCGTGTCACGTAGAAGCAGGCGTTGCGCTTTTGTATATATTTTTTTTTCTTTCCAGGGCGCTCCGACCGCCAAATTCTCGGGCCTGTGCGACGAAAGTGCTGTACGCACAAACGGATCAAACGTGTTAGGGACAAGAACTTCGTTGTGATGGCATGCTGCTGCGCCTTAAGTTGCCGCAACAGACAAGGCGAGGGCAAAATGCTTTTTTGTTTACCATCCGGCGAGCGCAAACGCTTGCTGCACACGTGGTATTTGCGCTGTCTCGCATCGTCGCGTTGATACTTCCAAAACGGCGTTATTATGGCCAGTTACTGACTGACGAAGCAAAATTGCGCTTCAAAAACTGCTCCGCAGGGCGCGATCGAAGTTTTCCGCGGATTTCCTCTGGTAGCGCGTTATCTGTCGTCTGCCACGGCAGGCCCGACGTAGGCGGCGCCACTGTCGATATCGCGCTTCGATCGCGCTGGCCGCACCGAGCGCGACAGTGGAACGGAGGAGGAGGGAAGTGGTTGGCGCTACTTTTTATATATAGGGGTTTTATCGCCGACGAGACACTGGCGCCACATGGTGGCACGCACGCGAATTGGTTGCTGCGGAAGTCGCTTGCAGAAGTTGCCGGCCACGCGCTGATTGGTCGGCGCCACGTCGGCGCTCATCGAGCCGCTTCCGGCGCCGGCGCCGAGATCCCTGGTGTGCCTTGAGCACGACGTTTCGGCTTGGCGCCTCCCTCAGCGTCGACGCTGAGCGACGCCGGGTGACGAAACGCCAGAAAACGTCGGGAAAACGCTGAATGTGGTCGGGCCTTAACGAGCGTTTTTGCATTTTGCCCCCATCGAAATACGGTCACTGCGGCCGTGGATCGAACACGCGTCTTCGTGCTTATCAGCAGAACGCCATATAGTCACGGAGCCACAATACGACAACCGATAAACGCAGAGACAGAAGAAAGAAGCCGCCGTGGTAGCAAAGTGGTTACGGCGTTGCAGTTCTGAGTACAAGGTCTCACGCTCGATTACAGTCTCGGCGGCCGAGTTTCTATGGTACCGAAAACGGTCGTGTTCCTAGATTTAGGTGCACGTTAAGGAACCCCAGGTGGTCAAAATCAGTCTGGAGTCCCCTTCCATGGGATGTCTTATCGTGGTTTTGACACGTAAAACCCCAGACTTAATTTTTTTTAAATAGAAAGAGCCGACCACCAGTCAGCTAATTACCAGAAGCCTATTTGCGAGAAACGCTAGGCGCAGCCCCAGCATGCTGCATTCAAAGTAATCGGCAAGCTGCAGCCTGCGAGTACCGAGATAACGCTGTTCGGAGACGGTGCCACTGGTTACAAGAGAGTTTCATGAAAATAGTTAATAAATTAAATTCTAGGGTTTTACGTGCCAAAACCACGACCTGGTTATGAGGCACGTCGTAGTGGGAGCTCCGAAATAATATTGACCACCTGGAGTTCTTTAAGGTGAACCCAATGCACGGTACACGAGCGTTTTTGCATTCCACCCCCATCGGAATGGGGCCGCCGCTCCCGGGCACAAACCTGCGACCTCAGCAGCATACCACAGCCACTGGGCTACCACGACGGGTTTTCATGAAAATAGTTTTAGTCTCACAAAACTCGCGACATTGCAGATTGATACGATTCTTAGGAAATGCCCCCTTCTCGGTTATATCTTTTTTTTTACGTGGAAGCGTTTTTTTTTCTTTTCTTGTTTTTGTTTTTGGCAGACTACTGTTGCATGGATGCAACGAAAGGTACTTCACCTCCTGACATGCATAGGGACACCTGGTCTGCCTATGTCTGCCTGGCCGAACGGCTAGCCGTTTCTAAATTGCTTGTCCCCTTCACGAGAACTGAACGATGTTGTAGATATTCGCTGCGATTTATCTCACCTCGGCAGCAAGGTTTGGGCGTGAACTCAGCGGTCTCCTTGAGAGTGGTTCTCGATATTGGAAGATGGTCACAAACCATCGACATCGAGAACGGTGGAATATATGGTAACACACAGGCAGCTAGTAATGTCCCCGCAACGGTATGGTGGCGCCATTTGTCACCGCTACGGCGAAACACGCCGCACGGCGACCGATGGTGCCACTGTTCTTCTGCAGAAAAATCATAATATTTTGAGCCGCAAAGTGTCGCTTCCTCACCCTCTTTAAGAAGGCTCTTCACGTAGCTGGAACGCACCCCCTCCTCATCGGCGGTGATTTCAACCTCGCCCATGCAGGCTGGGGTTACGTTCGCACGGAAGCTGCAGCTCGCAATTTCTGGCAAGATTACCACGACTTAGGCCTCGTCCTTATCACGGATCCCTCCTTTCCCACACGCCTCGGTACCTCCACAACCCGGGACTCTACCCCCGACCTCACCTTCATCAAACATATCAACAATGCACACTGGACCAATATACAGCAAGACCTGGGCAGCGACCATTATATCCTTGCTATATCTTTACCCCAATTTGCTGCAGCATGCCACCCCTGCCCCCACTAAAGAATTCGCCATTACCGACTGGGATGCTTTTCGTAAGATACGCATTGGTGCTGCGTCAGCAGAAGGCATTGCCGACATCAACACCTGGATGCAAGCGCTACGCACTGACGTTCAAACGGCCACTCGGGAGGTAACTACAGATGCCCCAGTTGAACGCATGGATAGCCGCCTCGCCCATCTTCTGGAAGCTAAGGCCTCCATCCTAGCTCGATGGAAGGGGCAGCGCCTAAACCGTCGCCTCAGAAGTAAGATCTTTAATCTCAATACAGCCATCGAGGAGCATTGTCAAACCCTCAGCCGGCAACAGTGGACTGAGCTGTGTAACACGGTGGATGGGCAACTTCATCGCCCATCTCCGTGGAAACTCCTCAGACACCTGCTTGACAATACTACCACCCGCACTGCCCAACAGGATCGGCTGCAGAAACTCCTTTATACGGAGACCCTTAAGAAAGGTCCACAACGAGTGCTTGACTACCTCTGCACCAGATATATTTCCAGGGGACAAGTCAGTTCACACAGAAATTACATAGGTAATCCCAACCCTACACTAGACGCCGATTTCAGCGTACCTGAAATAAATGCTGCTCTTCGCAAGCTTAACGGTCGTTCTGCTCCAGGTCCAGACGGGGTCACTAACAAAACCCTTCGCAATCTCGATGACGAGTCCGTGTCCCATCTGACTGACTACATCAACGATTGCTGGTGCAATGGCGCCATCCCAGCTGCCTGGAAGACTGCCAACGTTATCCTAATTCCAAAGCCTGGCAAACCATCTAGCCTCAACAACCTAAGGCCCATCTCCCTCACTTCATGCGTAGGCAAAGTGATGGAACACGCCTTCTTAGCACACATCAACACACACCTCGAAGACAACTCTATCTATCCCCACACCATCATTGGACTTCGCCGTCACCTTTACGCCGTCATAGCGTCTTGACGCAACATAGCGTCAAGACGCTATGTTGCAGCTCAAACATCTAGTACTAAACGACCGTTCCCGTAACAAGAAAGCCATCCTCGGACTCGACCTCACTCAAGCCTTTGACAGCATATCCCATGAATCTATCCTTGACCTAGGTCTCCCACCTCCACCTGGGAGAGCGATCCTACAATTACATCCGTGACTTCCTCTGCAATCGCATGGCCACCCTCTCAGCCGGGGATTTACGATCAGACCAGCTTCCCCTTGGCAGCAAAGGCACCCCGCAAGGTTCAGTTATCTCTCCCATGCTTTTTAACTTAGTCATGATTGGCCTTGCCCAGCAACTACAACGAGTCGACAATATAAGCCATACCCTCTACGCCGATGACATCACCATCTGGGCGTACCGAGGCAGTGATGGTCAAGTGGAGTCAACCCTCGAAACGGCGATTGACACGGTTGAAGCCTGTCTCCAAGGAAGCGGACCGCGCTGTTCGCCGGCTAAATCAGAGCTTCTTCTCTACAAGCCCATTCAGCGGGGACGCCCTCCTAAACACCAATCTCATGACCGACCCTGTGACACTAGCACCCTACGCCTTCAAGATGGCAGTCCTATACCACACGTCCCTAGTATCCGGGTCCTCGGTCTCACCATCTCTACCAACGGCTCTAATGCCTTGGCTCTCAACAAGATCTGCGCCCAATCTCAAAACACCCTACGCTATCTTAAACTTATCTCCAACCGACGAGAGGGACTTAAAGAAGAAAGCCTTCTCTGCCTCGTGCAGTCCTTTGTCATATGCCACATTACCTACGTTGCTGCTACCTCAACTGGTACCGGGCTGAGCAAAACAAGCTCGACACCCTCATACGAGGGGTCTACAAGCAAGCACTTGGCCTCCCGCATTACACCAGTGCTGAACTCTTCAACCAACTATGAGTTCACAACACCCTTGCCGAACTCATTGAAGCATAACAACGCTCTCAGCTTGAACGGCTCACCCTTACTGAAACGGAAGGCTTTATTCTATCCACGCTTGGCTTCACTTACCATCAGCAACAGGGCCCCAAACAATCGATCCCGACTGACATCCGTAGCTGGATCCACACAGATCCTATCCCTAGAAATATTCACCCTGAATATAGCCTTGTTTTTAGTTCCGAAAGACCCTGAGCTTTTTAAGAAATGGGAACTGGCGCTTCATCGAGCGTACAAGCAACTGCAGCCGACATCAGTTGTTTGCGAGCGACATTTTGAAGAAAAATTCATTCAGCGCAATTTCACTCATGTGGTCAACGGAGAGATTGTCGTGATTCCAAGGGAGCGTCCACGGCTTACCAGTGATGCAGTGCCATCAATTCTTCCAGGTGCTCCCGCCTACCTTTCTAAAGTGATGCCCCAAAAAAGGAAAACCAAGAATTCTTTGGGTCTGCGATCGCAAAAAGTGATTAAGACAGCAAGCTCTTCACAAAATGAGGAGAGATCCCAGGATGTTAATGAATCCTGCGCAAATGGCGACGACAGCTTTCAGCTTTGTACACCTACGCTTGCAGAGATCGTCAGCTCGTGTGTTCTACCTCATGGCCGCTGGACACGGCATGCAGTGGAAGGTACAACGGCTGCCGCGTTTTCCGTTTGCGCGAAAAGCGGAAACAGCATCACCCTTATTAAAGTCAACCTCCTGGAAGCGTGTGGATCAAATGTGCGAGCAAATGTTTCTGTCCAGGGCACGGTGGTGCAACGACTGCTAATTAAATCTGCAGAAGAAGTCAGCTCCCTCCTTGCGGAAGTGGACAAAATGCTGCCATGTCAAGGCATCAAAGGCAGTGAAGATTTCTATGAAGCTTTGGGGAAGGTTAAAGACGTAAAAACACATGGGAGCAGTAAGTTCAGCTCCAAGTGTACAGGCCTCGCTCTACAAGCAAACGAATCTTGTCTGCACTGTCGCTACGCTAGGAAGCTGGTGCTAAATCGGATTTCTTACAGAAGAAGAAAGGGACGGACTCCAAGAAAGACTACTTACAGGTATAAGCTCGAGGCACAAAAGTTCCGAAGAATGAAGCGAAGGGTTCTCACCGAAGGAGTAACACTAGAGCAAATGAGAAAGAAGAACAGCAAGCTAAGTGAAAATGACCTTAAACTAAAGATTAATAACCTGCCAACAATACAGCAGTCGCAAGTGATGGCATGTTTTAACGCCTCCAAGAGGAAGAGCGCCAAAGGTTTCAGATACCAGGCAGAATGGATCCTCGAGTGCATGATTATGCGTATGAAGAGTAAGCGCCTGTATGAGCATCTGCGCAAACGAAAAATCATGCTGCTCCCTGGTCGCACGTGTCTGCAGAGGTATCTGCGTTCATTTAGGAGCGGATATGGCTTCAGCCGAAATGTCTTCGCAGCACTAAGAGAAAAATGCTGCCAAATGCCAGAGCAACAGTGTCATGGTGGCATAATTATTGATGAAATCAAGTTGTCGGAGAGCTTATCACTTGACCACTACGGAAATGTGGACGGGCTAGTCGACTTGGGTCAGTTTTCTTCAAGCATCGCGAGTACGTCATTAGCCGACCACGCCCTAGTAGTCCTTTTCCAACCATTGACGGGAAAGTGGCACCAAGTTATTGGTGCGTTTGCCTCAAGAGGGAACGTCAAGGCGGATGTCCTTGCAAAAATTATCGTTGAAGCAGTGATAATGCTGGAGAATTCCTTTCTTCGTGTGGACTTCGTCACGACAGACGCCGCCGCCTGGAACAGATCTATGTGGCGCAGTTTCGGAATTTCTGGGAAAATGCATCGGGTCATCTGCAAAACTGTTCACCCCGTAGACTCACGACGTCATCTTCACTTCATTTCCGATTTCCCCCATTTGATCAAAAACGTGAGAAAAAGCCTACTGAAGAAGCATCCATTCACAACACCGGAAGGAACAGCATCAATTAACCACGTCCGAGCAGCATGGGCCCGGGACCAGCAAAGCAGCGTAACTTTGAAAGCAATGCCAAGAGTGCACAAGGCAATTGTTAGGCCAGACGGCTTCGAAAAAATGCGCGTCAACTACGCATTTCGTCTTTTTTCTGACGAGGTTCGACGCGGCCACTTCATGTATCGTGAAGAAATTCAGCAGAGACATGGCTCAGCCACCGCGACAGAAGTTTTCATCAAACGGTTCCAGGATCTCATCTCGATCATGACATCACGGTTTCCAGCAGCTGCGCTGCGCGCAAACTCGAAGAATGCTCAGCGAGTATCTGAATTCCTCGACTACTTACACGAGTGGGAGCGCACATCCGAGAAAAATGGATTTATCAGCGCAAGCACGGCTGAAGGCCTTCGGGTAACTCTGTCCGGCACACTCAGTCTCTTGGAGTATGTGACATCCAAACTCGGCTTCAGATACCTGATGACTTCAAGACTGAGTCAAGACATTCTGGAACAAGTGTTCGGTGTTCTGAGGCAAATGTCGGGCACCAATGACCATCCCACGCCTGTACAGTTTCTAATATCTATCAACACATTGAAATTTACGAATCTGGCAAGGTCTCCTGACAGCGGAAATGTTCGCCCCGGGCTGCTCAGTAGCTTGCTCATGATCGGCGACGTTAATGAACAAGCCGTACACCGAAAAGCGTACGTCGATGAGCTCCTCGATGTTGGAAATTTGCAAGCCGCACATGAGGTGCTCAGCGCCTGCGACATCGAGCACCGCTGCGCTGCTACAGGAAAAAGCGACTCCAGACTGATATTCTATATAGCAGGCTATGTAGCACGGAAATTCCTTCAAAGAACCAAGTGCCCTGATTGCTCAGGGACATTACTGAATTCCACAGAATCAGCTCCTCCTCCCGAGTCGTCACTTACGCTGCACATGAGTATGTCAGGGCTGATACTCCCTTCTGAAGCCCTAAACAAACTGGTAGCATCGCTAGAAGACGCCTTCACGCTCTGCTTCAGTTTAAATGCGCTACGAAGGAATAGTATCGCCGACTTTGCATCCTTTCTGCAGATGAATCCCCCGAATTTGATCGGCTGTGAACAGCACAAGAAAGAGTTCACAAACGATGTTGTGAAGTTCTATACGATTACACGGCTTTACTTTCTTGTAAAGGGCAAGAACATGGCGCGCGAAAGCAACAGGGAAAAGAGGAAGCACCTGAAGATGAGGCGTGTGCTGTGAACAATGCTATGGTGTGGTGGACCAACGTTGCGGCCTTGCTGTCCAAGACATCTTGCTTTATTTTTTATTACAATAAAACAGTGAACCATATGCACTTACCAACACAATTCTTCTCGCACCAATTTAGATACCGTAACTGACGCAGCAATAAAACAATAGCTGGATTTCTCGAAATTGAAACATTAGAACTCGCTAAATATCATGTAAACACGGTTCCACATACCGTATAAAACCATTGCAGTATTGTTTTATGCATGGAAAAAATGCATTTACGCCTTTAATGTAATTGGCTGGAGCGCCGCGAATGTGGCCGATTGCCAAGCTAGAAAATTTACTTCAGCATTTCGTTTTTTCTGACTAGACGACAGCAACAACATCCCCATTCTGGCTTGGCCTACACTGCTCAGAACGGTATTATAACGCGCACTTCAAAGATACAATCAGAGGCAAGCGATACTATCAGACACGCAGCTCGTCTACACAGCGCAGCCGCCGTTGCGCGCCGCTGAACCTTTCTACTGTCCGCAGCGCCAATTTTGCGTCATGATGCGGAGAAGTGGTGAACTACGCTCGGTCGGCACACCTACCCATCTAGCCACCGTAGCCGGTGCTGTGGCACTCACCCGGCTACGCTTCCGCATATGCTGCGGGTGTGCCCAGCACAGTACAAACAAATTAACACCACGGCCCTCTCGTCGAGGTTGCGTGAGGCTCTGCGGAGCTCCGCCCTCGACGACCAAACCTGGGCGACCCAGCACGCCTGTGAGGCGGCAGCGAAGCAAGCCCTCGACGTCCCTCATGAGAGGCTTAGGCCCGGCCATCTTAAAGTGCTGGTTCCACAATAAATGTTTATTCCTCCTCCTTTGAGCCGCGGCGTCGCAGACGACACGCACATGCCATTGCATTGAACTGGTGTTGCTTCAGGCAGCATACGCTAGCATATATGCTCCCCTCAATTTTGCATCACAACGCTCGGATGTGTCAAATCAGTTTTATATATGCTTCATGACTCGATCGCTAACACATCCTACACACGCGTGAGGTTCTCGTGGCCCCAATCCCCAACCCCTTGAGCGATGGGAGACCTTGTTAACCAGCCCCGCCCTACCGATTCAGCTCGCGCTGACGGACAGGGGCCAGGAGCTACTGGGAACATATGGGTCCCGTAACTAGGGAACCACCCCGTCTGGTGCCTGTGGGCACCACCAATATATTTTGGGCCTAATAAATGTTTATTCATCATCATCATCTCGTGGCTAAACTTTACATTATGCTTCGGACACGTGTATAACAATTATGCATGCCTCCATTAGGAGCGATGGCTGCATTGACGACAAAGAATTCAACGTAAAGGTCCTGGCTGCAGCGCCATATAGAAAGCATATGGGTGACAATTTAGCAAGAACTTGCAAACGAGCATGAAATGGTGGGTCACAAACGGCACAGTGTGCAGGCTCCAACATATCAAGCATGATGTGGAGGATTCTGTGATGCGACTAAGTATTAATTTGATTATCACTTTTAGGGTACTTGATATAAGTGCTTTTACTTCTGGGGTGTTATGTGCCAGAACCACGATATGATTATGAGGTATGCCATAGAGCGGGACTCCGGATTAATTTCGACCACCTGGGGTTTTTTTAACGTGACCCCAATGCATGCTACAGCAGTGTTTTATTGCATTTTGTCCCCATCAAAATGCGGCAATTGGATCCCGCAACCTAAGGCTTAGCACCGAAACGTGTCGTGCTCAGTAAGAGTTCTTTCGCTTTAAATGCAAGCCTCTGCTTAAAGCGATGGTCTCTTGGTACACTACGAGGTAGGCATAACGAACAATTTACGTCAATGGTGCCAAGAATAAGTGCCTTTTAAGTATTCTTTCCAAGGACAATAGAGCAATGGAATTCATTGCCATGCGCTGTAGTACAATCGGACTCTCTAGGATGGTTTGGAGAATTGTTGCCGAGTTATTTTTCATTCCATAAATATCCATGTTTTGATTATGCTGTACTTGTCATCGCGTGTGTAATGGCTCTCTGGTTCATGTTTTGTCGTCCCTTCTCTGAGTTTCTATTTATTCTTAGAAACGGTTCGTAGACCTTATGTGCTCCTTTGAGTTTGCGCGCTACGGGTGCTTTCTCTCTTCCATTAATTATCTTTTTTTACCCCGTTATCTGTTCCCCCATCGCAGGGCAGCAAATCGGACGAGCGTCTGGTTAACCTCCCTGTCTATCATTCCCTCTCTTGCTCACTCTCTCTCTATGCTATACGCCATATATAGCAAATCGTGCACTGCATATGATGACTTTGCAATAAATAAGGTTTTGCGTGTCCGCATCAGTGACCGGATTACAATATTACTGTGCTATATATATTATTCTTGTGAAATGCAATGTTCTTTCGGCCGTAATGAAAAGAGGTAGGTAGGTAGGTAGGTAGGTAGGTAGGTAGGTAGGTAGGTAGGTAGGTAGGTAGGTAGGTAGGTAGGTAGGTAGGTAGGTACACTTGAGTATATCATGTTTTATTTTTTAGTTTGTCCTCTCTATTACACTTACCCTGTAACGACCCGAGAAGGGCTAACAATATAAATAAATGAATAAATAAATAAATAAATAAATAAATAAATAAATAAATAAATAAATAAATAAATAAATAAATAAATAAATAAATAAATAGGCTACCCTGGTGAATTCTCGACTCGCTTGTGCTGAGTCAGGAGCCACGCGTGTCGAGTCAACCAATTTAGTGCGTCTGAGCACTAGTGTTATCGATTTGAACAAAAACAAAATCGTTCTTATATCCCGTCTCTGTTTTGTCTTATTGTCCACCTGAACAGTGGGCGCGAATAGGTTGCTGCGAGCCGTTGACGTCAAGCCGCCTAATATGCTATACCTACGCTCAGACGCACTAAATTGGTTGACTCTATACCCGCGTGGCTCGGTTCGTGCTACAATGTGGTTGCCTCAGGATTTATGCGTGTTGATGTGCTTTTTCGTGCGCATTCTCGTGTGCTTTTTGTGTGTGATCGTGTGTGTGAGAAACTTGCCTCATGTTTCTTGCGCTTGAGTACGGTTCTTTGGTGTGCGCGTGTGTGGCAGACGGTTTTTTCTAGCGGTGTGATGCCGCGAAGCCGTTGTGGGCCGCTGTGCAACTCGAACGCGAGAAGAGACGCAAGTGTGAAGTACCACGAATTCCCCTGCGATTTACAGCGTCGGGAAGCGTGGCTGAAGAATATTTCTCGCGAGGGGCCGTCAGGGAAAGGGAGCAGGTGGGAGCCAAGCGACAGGTCGCTGGTATGTTCATTACATGTTACTGAGAATGACTATAAAAAGAACACGAAGATTAGGCTCTTGCTTCAGACTGCGGTCCCGACTGTGTTTCCCGGTTATCCGCCGTACATGCAAAAAAAGAACACGCATCCCAGGAAACTTCTTTTTTTCGAGACCAGGAAAAACAGTGGCTGCAACTGTCAACTACGCCGAGACGCGCTCGCCCACAGGCGGCGACGAGACGCAGCAGGCCGCACCTTTTTTTATGTAAAAAGAGCGTACGAATGGATTGATCAATTCCGGGCTCTCCAGAAGGCCCACGATGCGGCGGTGAGGCTAGGCCTTCCCGTCCCAATGCGGGAGCGGCCCGCAGTCTTGCCCCTATGAAAACGCGGGGTGAAGATTCTTCCGGACCTCAAGAAATTTTACTACCTACCTACCTAGCGGCCGTGCCAGTGTTCTCGTCCGCTCTACAGGCAAAAAAGGGCAACAATTAATCGTGAAAATACCAGAGTTCAGTTCTAGTCCACTTTATAGCCACAGAAGGACCGCAATTCATCGTGAAAAAAGCCAGCTAGAACATTGAAACGTGCGAGGGGAGTTCGGTTGAAGAGAAGAACGAAGCTGGGCTGGATCTGGTGCGGCACCGTGGACTGTTTTCGCTGAGCGATGCCTTCGCATTCATCATCTTGTAAATAAGCACGATCCATCGTCTTGAAGTCGTCTTGAAGAAACACGTAAATCCACTGCCGATTATTCGTAATAGAGCACTTTTCATTTCAGGTGAGTCGAGCAGGCAACCTTGAAGAGTGAGCATTGAGGCTCACTCTTCAAAAGATTGGCACTCCTAGGGCAGACTTTTCACATATGCGGGGTAATCGGCACTTCTAATAAGGACTTCAATATTCAACCTGTAATGTGCAACTATAAAACGCGTTATTTACGGCCTGATTAGAGTCACTGTCGCGCGTAAAAACGCGGCTGTAGGAATGCTTCTCCGTGAACGGCTGTACCCGAGCAGTGGCGCCAGAGCGGGCGCGAGGAGAACTAGGCCTGAGACGCCATTTCGGCGCCACGCAACGGGCCGCACTTTTTTTTTTTTTTTTTTTATCCAGCGGCCGTGCTAGTGCGAAGCGCGAGAGAGGAGCCCGACCGCATACACGCCTCAAGCACCTTACGCGTTTCGCGCAAGCATTACGGTGCGTCACTGCATTGCTTCAATGCTAATCGCATTAACGTCGACATTCGTCGTGAGAGCGGTTCTGCCGGAAGTGTTTCCATACCCAAAGAGAAAGATGGGCTTCTTCCTAGGTTACATGCACATTTAAAGCCATACACTTCCAAACCGATTTGTGTCTAATTTCAGTGTTGCTATGGCACTCAGTGGCCGCAGCTTATGTGGTAATCTACTTAGGTTCAGAAATCCCAACATCGTAATTTTTTTTTCGTTATTCGCCCTGACCCGCCATCTGGAGCACACTCGTGTTGCATTTCATCCCCGTCCCTCGGAATCTCGACAGCAGCCCGAGGAGGCTAATTGAAAAGTCCACGTATCGTCGTTTAGCCGTGGCCCATGCACGTGAGCCGTGTTGCAAGCAGGTGTGCGCATTTTGTAATAGTCAATTATGACAGTGACGCAGATCCTTGTTTGGATTTCCTCAGAATGAAATAACACACTGTACGTGCTAGACACAATACCTTGTTTTCTTTTTTTTTTTCGTTCTTTTGTTCAGCTCTCACTGCGCGTGACGAGAAACTATTGTTATCGATTTGAACAAAAATAAAATCGTTGTTATATCCCGTCTCTGTTTTGTCTTATTGTCCGCCCAAACAGTGGGCGCGAATAGGTTGCTGCGAGCCATTGACGTCAAGTCACCTAATATGCTATACCTACGCTCAGACGCACTAAATTGGTTGACTCGACCCGCGTGGCTCCTCACTCAGCACAAGCGAGTCCAGAATTCACCAGGGTAGCCTATTTATTTATTTATTTATTTATTTATTTATTTATTTATTTATTTATTTATTTATTTATTTATTTTTAGTTAGTTAGTTAGTTAGTTAGTTAGTTAGTTAGTTAGTTAGTTAGTTAGTTAGTTAGTTAGTTAGTTAGTTATATTCTTAGTCATTCTCGGGCCGTTACAGGGTAAGTGTAATAGAGAGGAAAAACTAAAAAATAAAACATGATATACTCAAGTGTACCTACCTACCTACCCCTTTTCATACACGGCCGAAACAACATTGCATTTCACAAGAATAATATATATAGCACAGTAATATTGTAATGCGGTCACTGATGCGCACACGCAAAACCTTACTTTATTGCAAAGTCATCATCATATACAGTGCACGATTTGCTATATATGGCGTATAGCATAGAGAGAGAGTCAGCAAGAGAGGGAAGGAGAGACGGGGAGGTTAACCAGACGCTCGTCCGATTTGCTGCCCTGCGAGTGGGGAATAGATAACGGGGCAAAAAAAGAGAATTAATGGGAGAGAGAAAGCACCCGTAGGGCGCAAACTCAAAGGAGCACATCAAGTCTACGAACCGTTTCTAAGAATAAAAAGAAACTCAGAGAAGTGACGACAAAACATGAACCAGAGAGCCATTACACACGCGATGACAAGTAGAGCATAATCAAAACATGGATATTTATGGAATGAAAAATAACTCGGCAACAATTCTCCAAACCATCCTAGAGAGTCCGATTGTACTACAGCGCATGGCAATAAATTCCATTGCTCTATTGTCCTTGGAAAGAATACTTGAAAGGCACTTAATCTTGGCATTATTGACATAAATTGTTCGTTATGCCTACCTCGTAGTGTACCAAGAGACCGTCCCTTTAAGTAGAGGCTTGCATTTAAAGCGAAAGAATTCTTACTTAGCAATAGAAATTCTAATCTTTCTTCATTGCACCTGCTTGAAAGCAGAGACAAGTTTAGTTTGACCAGCAAATCGCTTATGGAGCCCGAAAATCTGTACATTAATGAAATAAACCTGGCTGCTCTCATTAGCACCTTTTCAGACTTACCAATCAAAGATTTGATGTGGGGGTGCCATACGACGCATGCGTATTGGGCGAGTTGCTACATAATTCTGAGCAATGGCAGTGAACTAAAGGACACCCGAGAGGTAGAGAGCTAGACACACAACTGACCTTATTTCAGTAGAACGGTCTACAACACACTGTTGTTACGCATGCGCCGTTCGGTCTGTTGTGAACAACGTTTTACTGAAATAAAATCAGTACTTAATATTTGCCTTTCTCTTGGTTTTGTTTTCCTAGCTGTTTCCTATTTTATTCGCTGCAATTCCCCGTGCTCAGAAGGAGCAATTTACTTCTGTTAATGCAAGAGCAATTTACTTCTGTTAGAGCAAGAGCAATTTACTTCTGTTAATGAAGTCGATTCCCCTAAATCTATCGTCTCTTCTGGTGTGCCGCAGGGAAGCGTTCTTGGGCCCCTGTTGTTTTTAATCTATATAAATGATCTGCCTAACAACATCACCTCTCGCATACGAATATTTGCCGATGACTGCATAATTTACCGCCCAATAACAAACATTGATGATCATATCACGCTCCAACGAGACCTAGAAATAGTGAACCAGTGGTGTAACACATGGCTCATGACACTAAACGTGTCGAAGTGTAAAATTATGTCTTTCACCCGCAAACCTGTTAATTCACAGTTATCTTATCACATCAACAGTAATGGCATATCGCCAACCGCGAACTATAAGTATCTAGGCGTGCACCTTACATCAAACCTTTCATGGTCAGCGCACATAACTTGCGTATGTGCCAGTGCATCCAAATCATTAGGATTTTTGCGTCGAAACATGCGCAGTGCACCCTCCCCATTGCGAAAACTTGCGTATCTTACTTTCGTGCGACCGCAGCTTGAATATGCGTCTCCCATTTGGTCACCACATCAGAAATACCTTATCGAAGCATTAGAAATCATTCAGAATAGGGCAAGCCGTTTCATTGCTCGCAACTATAGTGCCCTGTCTAGTATCACGCAAATCAAAAGCAAACTATCATTACCAACGTTAAGTACCCGTCGTAATATTGCATTGCTGTCATTGTTTCATAGGGTCATTCACTCTGACGAATTAACACTACCCTGTTTGAATCATCAAGTCTATACATCGCGAAGATTGCACAACGCGCTCAGTTACGCCCGCCTATATGGTGCGACGCAATCATTTAATTCTTCTCCACTACCTCGCGCTATCCGTCTCTGGAACAGCTTACCAGACAACATTTCTTCACTTAGAGACCATGACGCTTTTTGTGTTCAGTTGAACAAACATTTTTCCACACACTGCGCTTAGTATTCTTAACGGCTCATAATATCCTTAATTTAGCTATTGCGAGGGTACTTTTCAAACTGATGGCGTCTGTCTTTTCATACCACTGTCGCAAATTTTTTTTGTTTTTGATTACAAAATGTATAATGACGCAATTGTATGGTGACTGTGTTATATTGTGTATTGTGACTGTAATTCGTATTATATTACTCCTGCACAAATAGTTTGCACGTAGTTATCTGTTAATATTCTACTGCCCTGTAATTTGTACTCTGTGAAAATCTTCGTATACAATGTATTGAATTGTACTGTATGCCCCCCCTCACCCTATGCCTCTTACGGGGCCTGTGAGGTATTATCAAATAAATGAAAGAAAAAATCACGTTTTACATAAAGGCGAATATTTTTACTAGGGCCTCATATACTATAGCGACTATTGCGATCCGTCGACGCTGAGTACGCGTTGGTTCGCGTTCAAAACAGCTGTGTAAATATACCATTAACGGCAGTAAATGAATGCGCTCGAAGTTGTCATGTTTTACCATACGCAAAGTTGCAAAGAGGTGCAACGTCAGAAAGGCTAATGGAAGAAGTAAACGACGAAAATCGTGTCATTGCACCTAAGTGATGACTGCGCAATTTTTACAACTTCCGGGGTTAACGCGTGAAGCTAAGAAAGAAAAATCCAGCCTCCGTAAAGTATATTCACCGTAGGATGATTAAGAAAATTGCGCGGAAACGTCAGCACTTGTAGCCGAGTGTTTTTCTCCTTTGATTATATTTTTGTTTCTCATCACGCGAAACGCCGAGCGGCGATCCCAACATTAACGGCTCGGCGATGGACTCCGAGCCAACGACGAAGAGCCAGAAGAAGTTGCATCCACAAAGGGTAATACTCTCGCAATCTACAACCTGGTGAAATTATTATTCGCAATTATCGGCGCGACGGAATTACAAACATGGCTATGGTGTTTGGCTGCTATAAGCATGAGGTCATGGGTTCGATTCCCATGGCGGCGAGGCGGCCGTATTTCGATGCTATAGGGCGAAATGCAGAACACTTCTCGTGTTCTTGGATTTGGGCGCACCTTAAGGAAGCCCAGCTGGTCAAAATTATTCTCCATCTCTCCGCTACGGCGTCCCTCATTACCCAATGTGCGCAGTTTCGGGACGTTAAACCACGAAATTTAATTCAAGTTGCAGCTACTCGCGGTAACGCTTTTCAGGCCGCAGCTCGTTAACTCAAAGAGTGCTGCGTAGGAAGCACCGTTAACAACGCAGCAGGATGTAAATTACGGCATTTACGTGCCGCCCGGGCGCGTCAGAATAGTAACGCGTCTTACACAGTGCCGCGACGAGAGTTGCAAGCCACAGAAGGTACGGTGTCAAGAAGGTGTTGCCTCGTAACGGCACCGGTTCTTTCTCTCTCGTTTTCCGTTTTCTCACTCGGAGCAGGAACTGCGCTAGAAATAATTTCCTCTGCGCTGGCGCATGTGCAAGCATGCATTATTCTGTTGGGCCAGTTGTCGTGGCATATCGAGAACTCGAAGCATCTATACGACAGTGCGGACGAAGGAAAAGCGCAAACACGCCGTGCAAGTCGCTTCCATTTCAGGAAGCTTGAGATTTTCATGGAATTTGTTTACATGACGCGCATGCGGTGCATGGTCATTGTATTATATGATTCGCTTAGGTCGTGCATAGTTAGAGCACGTCCTGAAATAGTAAGCTTCACTTACAAGTAGCACTGCGTTCGTACCACTTCCTTTGTCCGAGTCGTAGCGTTTCAAACTTGCACTAAAGCCTGCATTCCGCTCCCCACTGTTGGCATAGAGGTCCTTCTACTTCATTGAAAAAAGAGACAGAATATAGATTAGAAAAAAAAGTATAGAGGTTAACCAGAGTGACTGTTTCGTGTGAGCTACTGAACTTCGTAAACTGCAGCTACCCAAGCGCGAGTCGAGACAGCTGTAGGCACTATAGACGGCGGAGAGAACTATGCTCCCCGCGGTGGTTGAAAGGGCGGATTTGCTTCTTCAATAGAGGGCGACGGCCCAGGACTAACCCGATTGAGTACAGTCTTAAAAATACGTTTTAAAGACAGCCTATAATGCGTTCTTTATTAGCATGGTCGCTGTGTATGATAAGTGATTTGATTCTAATTTGAATTGTTACTCGAGTGTTTCTAAAGTCACTGCATTACGTGATACTGCTGCTATTCGCATTACTGGTTTCAGAGTGTTTTTGTAATATTGTCACCCAGCTATTACAGCTAGAATAGTTCACCAGCAACAGATAGGCAAAAAAAAACACGTCAGCCTTTAATAATGGCTGGACCTCGGAGAGCGCGCGCGCAACCACGAACTTCGTCGTTCTCGCCTCAAGGGGCCAGTGTCACCACGTGCCAACTTATTTCGCGTCATTGCTCCCCTCTCAAAAGCGACCGACCCGGTCGCTTCAAGGGCATGGGGCGAGCAATATGGGCAAGAGCGTCAATATGGAAAGAAAAAAAAAACATACAGGAATGTACACAGTGCTGAAGCTGTTTGTGAGGGTTGCTTATCCCTCGCGTGCGTAGTACGGCTTCATCCGTACTACGTGGACGACTTCAGCACGGGGACGGCGTCGGTTCGAACTAGGATCAGAGCTTTGAGGCACCACCTCATAGTTCACATCACTGAGGCGGCGTACAACTTCGTAGGGGCCGAAATAGCGGCGCAACAATTTCTCCGAGAGCCCACGGTGTCGGATAGGTGTCCACACCCACACGCGGTCGCCTGGTGAGTACTGGACGTTCCGTCGGGTCCGGTTGTAACGGCAGGCGTCGGTATTCTGCTGGGTGCGGATGCGATTCCGAGCAAGCTGGCGAGCTTCCTCCGCTTTCTCGACGAACTCCTCAGTGGTGTCATTACTTGTGGCTCCGTGGTCTACCGGGAGCATGGCGTCTAAGGGGGTTGTAACGCGACGTCCGTAAACGAGCTCGAATGGTGTAAACTCGGTGGTTTCCTGCACGGCGGTATTGTAAGCAAACGTCACGTATGGCAAAATTTCATCCCATGTCTTGTGTTCCACATCAATGTACATGGATAGCATGTCGGCCAATGTTCTGTTCAGGCGCTCTGTTAAGCCGTTAGTCTGGGGATGATAGGCTGTGGTCCTTCGGTGGTCAGTATGCGTCAGCGTGACGACTTGTTGCAACAACTCCGCTGTAAACGCTGCACCGCGATCAGTAATGAGCACAGCGGGTGCACCGTGACGAAGCACGATGTTGTGGACGAAGAAGCTGGCGACTTCAGCAGCAGTTCCCCGCGGCACAGCTTTTGTCTCCGCATAGCGAGTTAAATAATCGGTTGCCACGATTATCCACTTGTTTTGCAAGGAAGACGTGGGGAACGGACCAAGAAGGTCCATTCCCACTTGCTGGAACGGCGCCGGAGGCGGATCCAAAGGCTGAAGGAGGCCGGCAGGCTTGACGGGTGGGACTTTACGCCTCTGACAGTCACGGCACGTTCGCACATAGCGCTGAACCGACGAAAATAGGTGTGGCCAATAGTATTTCCGCCGTATGCGCGCTAATGTCCTCGCGAAGCCTAAGTGGCCGGCACAGGGATCGTCGTGACACGCCTGTAAAACTTCCTCGCGCAGCGCCGTCGGAACGACGAGAAGGGACGTTTCTTGGCTGTTCTCGAAATTTTTCTTGTACAGGACATCGTTCCGCAGGCAGTACGATGTCAATCCTCGTGAAAGTGGGCGTGGGACAACAACGTCAGCTCCCTCGAGATATCGGATGACTGGAAGCAGTTCAGAGTCTGCACGTTGGTAGTCAGCCATGCGCACCACGTCGACGACACCAAGAAACGGCAAATCTAGCTCCAAGTCGGAGGATGTCGAGGGAATAGGAGAACGTGACAAGCAGTCAGCGTCGCTATGCTTACGGCCCGATCTGTAGACAACAGTCATGTCGTATTCCTGGAGGCGGAGGCTCCAACGAGCGAGGCGACCTGACGGGTCTCGTAGATTGGCAAGCCAGCAGAGCGAATGGTGGTCACTGATCGCTCGAAATGGCCGGCCGTATAAGTAAGGTCGGAACTTGCTGATGGCCCACACGACTGCTAAACATTCTTTTTCGGTGGTCGAATAATTAGCTTCTGCTTTTGTGAGACTACGGCTCGCGTACGCAATTACATGTTCTGCGCCGTCTTGCCATTGAACCAGAATAGCCCCGAGTCCTACGTTGCTTGCGTCTGTGTGAATTTCAGTTGGCGCGGTGTCATCAAAATGCGCCAGCACTGGAGCGGATTGAAGGCGTTTGCGCAATTCGGTGAAGGCCAGCTCTTGGTCTTCCGTCCACGCAAAGGGCACATCTTGTCGCGTCAGTCTCGTGAGAGGTTCAGCAATCCTCGAGAAGCCTTCAACGAAACGGCGGTAGTAAGCGCAGAGGCCCAGGAACCGCTGAACAGCCTTCTTGTCTTTAGGGTGAGGAAACTCGGCAACGGCAGCGAGCTTTTCTAGGTCTGGTCGTACTCCTTGGGAGCTGACCACGTGGCCTAAAACTTGAGTTCCCGGAAGCCAAAGTAACATTTTTCAGGCTTGATGGTGAGGTTTGCCTTGCGTATTGCGGTAAGGACACTTCGTAGTCGGGTGAGATGTTCATCGAACGTGCTGGAAAACACAACAACGTCGTCAAGGTACACTAGACACGTCTGCCACTTTAGTCCGACGAGTACAGTGTCCATCATTCGTTGAAACGTAGCAGGAGCAGAACAGAGACCGAAAGGCAGGACTTTAAATTCGTATAGCCCGTCGGGAGTCACGAAGGCGGTTTTTTCACGGTCACGCTCGTCCACTTCGATTTGCCAGTACCCTGACTTTAGGTCTAACGAAGTAAAGAACTCAGCATGGCGCAGACGGTCCAAAGCGTCATCGATCCGTGGCAGGGGGTAAACGTCGCGTTTGGTGACTCGGTTAAGCCGTCTGTAGTCAACGCAGAAGCGGAGCGTGTTGTCTTTCTTTTTTACTAGCACGACAGGGGACGCCCACGGACTTGTCGACGGCTGGATGACGTCATCATTGAGCATTTCTTCAACTTGACGCTTAATCGCCTCCCGCTCCATAGGTGACACGCGGTACGGGTGCTGACGAACAGGCCGCGCCGACTCCTCTGTAACTATCCGGTGTTGCGTAATGGAGGTGCGCTGGACTCTAGATTCTGTGGAAAAACAGCCAGAGAATTCTGTCACTAGGCCCAGTAGCTGATTCTTCTGTACATCTGCTAAGTCAGCATTAATGTGGACGCGGGTACTCAGGCTGGCGTGAGTTGTTACATCCGGTGAAGTCACTTGTAACGTGCCGACGTCGGAGAAGTCAGCAATGCCGTTCAGAAAGGCCACAGCTGTACCTTGAGGGACGTGCTGATACTCATGGCTGAAATTTGTCAGCAAAACTTGCGAGCACTTATTCTGTATTCGAACAAGGCCCCGGGCGATGCAGATGTGTCTTTCGAGCAACAGCGGGATATTTGCCTCGGCAATACCCTCATAGTCGTCGAATGCGTCGCAGGTTACGAGGGTCAATACGCTGCTCCTTGGCGGCACCGTGATGTTCTCGTCGACAATCCTCAAGGTGTTGACATACGTGTCGTCAGTGCTGCTCCCTGCTAAGGCCTGCGCCGTTGAAAACGTTACCAGCGACTTTTGTAGGTTTATCACGGCTCCATTAGCCTGCAGAAAGTCCATTCCCAGAATTAGGTCCCTCGAACAGCTTGGGAGGATAACGAAATCTCCGAGGTACGTAAACCCACGAATGCTCACTCGCGCTGTGCATCTTCCTACCGGGGTTAGCAGATGGCCGCCTGCAGTGCGAATCTGCGACCCAGTCCACTCGGTAGAAACTTTCTTCAGCTTGCAGGCAAGGTCCATGCTCATAACTGAGGTGTCCGCTCCAGTGTCGATTAATGCTGTTATGTCTTCGTCGTCTACGGTGACGGGAATGTTCGACGTTATTACCTCTCGTACGGTGTTTGACTGCGTCTGTAGGTCTGCGTCGTTCTGTTTTCGTCGTTGTCGTCGTAGTGGAGGATCTTGCGCACAGTCGAAGTCAGCGGCCTCACCTCCGGAGGTCGCTGAACTCAGTTTTCCCGAGCCGCCGGGCTTGGCGAGCGGCGTCTGAGAGCGCCGCGAGAGAAGGCTTGGCTTGGTGATGGTGACCTGTAACGAGCAGGAGACGACGAACGGGGCTCGTGCCATCGTTGATCACCATTGCGACGATTCGCGACGAAACTCTCTATTTCCGGCGGCCGCTCACCAGGTCGTGGACGAGGTGCATTTGGTGCGAATCCTCGGAGCCCCACATGACGATAAGGACACATTCTGTAGATGTGCCCGGCTTCGCCACAATGGTAACAAAGGGGCTTGTAGTCTGCGGTGCGCCAGACGTCGCTCTTCCTAGTTCTTGCTTCGGCGATGTGCGGTGTGCTGCGAGGCCTGAAGCTAACGTCCAATTGCTGAGCGGGGTGTACCATGCTATACGCGCTAGAGGGTGGTGGACGACGTACTGCTTCTGCGTAACTCATTTCAGGACGCGGTCTCTGCTGTGGTGCCTCGTACTGTTCAGGAACATGGACGGCCTGTCGGACCTCGGCGCGCACCATTTCCGCAATGGAAAGTTGTCCCACAGAGGCAGCGGCAGTGGCATTAGTTTGACGTGTACGTGATAACATCGTTTTGTATGCATTATCTATTATTCTGCTCTTTCTCTTCTTCTACGAGTCTATGTCAATAGGTACACAAAGCTATTCATGTATCTGTACCAACTGGTCAAGAGGCATGGACTAGCCGGCGCCACTTTTGTGTGCCAATGTCAGTAAGAAAACAAAAATGCCCGCTCTTTCAAGATTCCCCGGTACGTGGCAGTGTGATTTGGATGGTGGCGGGGGCGGCATTGGTGCTGCCTCAGAAAATATTAATTTATCGAGCAGTCGCAGCTCCACTCGGACCAGCGTAGAAAGGAATTACTTAAGAGGCTATGCAGATTTTGGGATACTATTTATTTATTTATTTATTTTGTTTTATTTATTTATTATAACCTAGAGGAAGGTATAGACGGTTTCATCCAGCGCCACCGCGCTCTGGCAACGCTGTGCGCCGGCACCCGGCGCCCCTAGGAAACTTCCGGTAGCGGTTCCTTTTTCTCGTATTTGCTGGTATTTGTTCGCTCGCGCGCTCGTCCTGCGCATATTCTGTGTTATTTTTCGGGTATATCGATATACGTGCGACTCGTGGCATTCAGTGTGTTGCGTGATGGCGAGTAGCTCTTGGAGCATCGACTGTTTTCATTACGTTTACTCGTCGACGGTGTTTTTAAAATCTGGGAGCCTACCAAGAGCTCCCAGATTTGCTCTGCTCACTTCATCCAAGGTACGTTACTACGTGAAGTAGCCGGACTGCTATAACGCTGCATAATAAAAGTGCTACTGCGCGATTTTTCTGGCCGTATGTCGTGTAACTCACGCGAGAGCAGCTCGACTCTCGTCCCGAGTTTGCCCGCTCGTCCAGTTTCTTGCCTCGGCGTGGATGGCCATGCTACGAACATGAGTTAAAATTATTGTTTAGCGTGTGCCATGCTGCCACCGTTTTATTTTAATGTTTTTCGTATCTGGGGCACAAGTACACTTCTGCAGCTTTACTACCTAGGTACACGTGCGCATTGGTTTATGATGTTTAACGTCCCAAAGCGACTCGGGCTATGACGGACGCCGCAAAGGAGGGCTCCGGATAATTTCGACCACCTGTGGTTCTTTCACGTGCACTGACATCGCACAGTACGCGGACCCCTAGCATTTCGCCTCGATCGAAAGGCGACAGCCGGGGCCCAAACGGCGTCTTTCGGGTCAGCAACCGGGCACCGTAACCACTGAGCCACCGCGGCGGCATGTGAGCAATCGTATCGGTATCGCAGAGCACAATCGCAGAAAAGTTAGCGATTTCATGCATGCATGTAGGAAGTTTCGGCCACATTCTAAAAGCATTTACGAATTAACGGGGGCCAATTATGGATTACAATCTCGTGCCCAACACTACAGGTTTCATTTTGTTATAAGTGTGGTAAATTCATGAGCATTTAAGTTAGTCCCATTTCAGTCGAACTAGGCTTCTTGCACTAAATGACTGTTAAGAATGTACACTTATTTGTGAATGCATATTGAAAAGCAGAAACAAGGCACATGACGCAGAAAACATGTGCATGTACACATGCACAGCTTACCACTTCATCATCCATCTTGCAACAATAAAAGTGCCATTGCGAAATGCAAAAACGCCCGTGTGCTTGTGTTGTAGGGCACGTTAAAGAACCCCAGGTGGTCAAAATTAATCCGGAACCCTCCACTACGGCGAGCCTCATAATCAGAACTGGTTTTGGCACGTAAAACACCAGAAAGAAGAAAAAAAGTGCCGTTAAAGTTTTTTCTAGTTTTCGGCAGTCCCATTTCAAGCGGCCTTGAAGACAACAGTCTGCGTTCATTGCATGTCCTCACTAATATGCTCCGCTAGGTGCTCCGGTGTTCTAACTGAGGGAAGGTGTTTGGAGCCCGACGAAAACCAAAATCGCGCATCAACTTCCAGCAGATCGGGCCGCTCTCCGCCTCTAAACATCATCTTTTGGCGATACCGATCTTTTGCTTCCGTGCTGAGCGCCTTAAAGTAGTCGCTCGTCATCTCGACAATATTCACGATGTAGAATAAGCTCATCACAGATTCCACCAAGCAGTGCAAACATCGACACGCCGGCCTCACGGCGCGCATGCCTTCAAACAACATAGCCGGAAGTGCTTCTAGCTCTGCTGCCGGAAGTTCCGATGGGGCAACCAATCAGCGGCAAGCGAGGTTTGTTTGTAAACACTGAAACCGTCTATAGCACATTATAGAGGAGAGTGGGAAAACACGAGAATACAATACATCGTACGTATTATAGAACACAGCATTGTATGAAGAATGCAGTCTTATAAGGCTATGATGACAGAGATACAGCTTTAAGCATAAGGCCCTGTATTCACAAAAATCTTTTACAGCAGAATTTATTGTGAGAGAAAATTTCAGCTAATCGAGACGCTGGGCATATACTATTACAGAGGTTTAGCATGACCGGTATTCCGATATAAGCAGGCAGATAAGCGGCTGAGTGGAGGCGTAAGCGTGAACGACCGGAGTGGTGGCGCCACCTAGAGGCACTGAGCTGACCAGACAAATACAGAGCTAATATTGCAGTGACCGAGTGTATTCTACTCCACTACAGGTGTTAATTTCTCATGATGTTAACTGCAGCGGTGGCCTAGCGGTAGAGCATCCGCCTCGTTAGCGGGAGGTACCGAGCTCAAATCCCGGTGCCCCCGGAAGCCCACCGGCTCTTTTCTAATGGATAGAGATGTTCCCTGGCCTGGTGCTCGGCTCTTGTGGGGGGTTCACATCAGAGGCCTCAGGAGTTGTCTATGGGCGCCTCTTGTCCAACCACAGACGGCCTTGTTGAAGAGCATCCGCCGCGGCTGTGGGAGGCAAGTGCTGCCGTCGGGTCCCTACCGGTAAAAAAAGGTACAAGGGCGCTCCTCCCAGCCTGGTGCTCGGCCATTATGGGGTCTCAGTGCTTGGAAAGGGGTGTTTGTTCTCAACCCGAAGGCGAAAAATGGGCACACACCGAGTGGCACATACAGTATGACTAATGCATGGAAAATGAAGTAAATAAAACAAGCCGCTGAATGTAATGTCTATTCTGCTGAAGGGTCCGTATGCTAGAGATCGCTGCCTATAACACGAGAGTATGTGTTCGGGATTGATGTAGGAAATTTTTTTTTATTATTGCGCACAACAAAGGTGGGCTTACGCACACTGCTTTGCCCCTTAGCATACCGGGTTTATATAATTCTGTTTGCTGATGCTTGCATTCGGAGCATATAGTATAACATTTGTTTATAAATCCATGAGTATAATCGACGGGAAAACGACGACGAACGCCAAACCCCGCGGAAGAGGCAAACAGGGGCCGTATTCTGAAACGTTCCATTTCAGAATACGGCCCCAGAGCTTCGCTTTAATGCATTCGGGCAGAAACCATCGTAGAAGACTGTCAAGGTCAGCGATACACTCTTAGCACGGTAACGTTTAATAAAGGGGAATATTCTCACAAATTTGTGCACCTATAAAGAAAAGTTACATAGTAACCTTTATTTAAGTAACCTTTAATAAAGGAGCTCACTCTCACAAATTTGTAACCTATAAGTTGGAAATAAAATTGTAACCTTTACACAAGTAACGTTTAATAAAGGGGCATATTCTCACAATTTTGTTCACCTATAAAATAAGACTACGTGGCCAATGGAATTACTACATAGTAACCTTTAGTGTAGGTACACGTAGCCTTTTTTGTATTGTAACCTTTCGTATAGGCATACAGTCTTGCAAGGCTTCACACCTGCGTCCTTCTGCGCATGTCCACGAATTTAGGATATTGATTCTTCGGCCAACCACCAAACTTAACCGCAATGCATAGCATATTATTATTATTATTATTATTATTATTATTATTATTATTATTATTATTATTATTATTATTATTATTATTATTATTATTATTATCATCATCATCATCATCATTAACAATAAAAATGTTATTTAAAAACAGTGTTTATGAAGCGAGCAAGTAGTTCACTTCAATAACACTGAATAGTGCGAGCATGAGCATGAATTGTCGGTGAAATATACGACAGACACACACCAGCAAATAAATAGTTGAACAGGAAGCATTGCTTACCTAGGTAGCATTTATTGCTGTCATCGGCATTCATTATAGCAGTCACAACACAACCGATGCTTACCACTCTCAGATAAGCGAAGAACTTTTACCATCGGCCATCGGCAATGCGTCTCGTCGCAGCGGCCACGCAGCACGCCAAACTTGTCCCTGCTCCACGCCCGGCATCATGGCGTCTTTTGAGCGGCGCGCGGGCCTTTAGAAGTCTTTTTGGTAACTGTACCACGCGTCACGAGTGACTCAGACACACAACACGATTGGTAAGCGCACGCCACCAAACCCGAGAGCGGAAAAACAAAGCGCTAAAAGACTGTTTCAAAACGACAACACCGGTGATACTCTTCCAGGCGTGCATCGCGAGAGCTGCGCAATGCAGATGAGATATGACGGCGCTCATGTTTGGCTGAAGCTGAAGCGCGTTTGATTACTCCCCGCATCTAGCGCAGCTAAAGATAATAATCAAACTACAGTTCCGTCAAAGTGTCACAGGGATATATATATATATATATATATATATATATATATATATATATATATCAAGATGCTAATATTCTAATGTTTCAGGATGGCACGTGCTGTTCATTTGTATTTGTATGTTTTCTCCCTGCTCATTTGGGCGGCCGCCATTGTGGCCTCATACCGTAAGCGCACGTTCATCTCTCTACGAGACCTTACTGGAGCGGCTGTCGCCCGCTGTCATGTGAATGTAGCGACTTCTCGCGTGTTATTTTTTGTAATAAAGTTCTTTCTCTCTCTCTCTCTCTCTCTCTCTCACTAGTGAGCGGGCAAAATTGGTGCGTGTCTGGCGTTCTCTAATGAACCGGACATTTTCTGTAATTTAGGAACCACTCCCTCTAATACGTCAAAAATACAAAATAGCAAGAAAATAAGAAAAAAAAAAAGCGCGGTGGCAAAACATTCAGTTGCAGTGTACAGTAAATCTGATTACAAAGCATCTTTCTCGCCCTGCAGATTAGTTATTCGGCCTGCTCGGCGCTTTGATTCTGTCGGTCGTCGAGCTTTTACAGTACTCTATAGCGTGCGCCCACCTGCGACGTTCAGTGTGCGTCCGCTGTTAGTGGGTGTCGTGTTTCAGGATAATATAAAACCAGCGCGAATAAAGGAAGCATTGATACACAAGGAAATAATAAAAAACAAAAAATATTGCGTACAAATATTTATTCAATCATCATAATGCATCCGCTTTTAGTTTTAGTGCAGGCATACAAGTCTAGGTTTTATACCACAGCTTAAAATGCCTGCAGCGGTAGCGGGGGGCTTTCCATCACATTGAACCATAGTGATAATTCATGCCACAACATTGTTTGCCACACTATTATACGATGTATGTTCACTGTTTCTGTGGCTTCGTTTTAGATTATAATGACACGTGTGCAGTAGAAATAGTGACGAATGAATTGCTGCTGTCTGACTTGAGCATACGCTCGTGCAAGATTTAATCTTTTTTTGGCATTGCGAAACCAAAGATCCCTATTGGTATCAATAAAATTTTAATTTAGTCCAACCTGCCTCATTCCCGCGGCCGCACAACATATCGTAAAGGTTAGTCCCGGCTTAAAACACCACATCAGGATCGCAATGCGACACAGTAATAAGTAAACTTCCAATCCATATATATACAGTAGGTCCCCTAAGCCACGAATTCCGACTCTTTTAGAGCTTACAATATATAGGTTACAAGACATTTGGCGTTGCAGTAACCTTTAAAATATACGATTCGGCACATGTAACCTCTAGCCGCGACGGAAATTCACGAAAACACAAACATCAAGTTTTTTTTTTGGTTGTCGAGTAACCTTTATATTATAAGTTCCTTGGAATTATAGGTTAACTTAAACGTTACCGTACTAAGAGTGTAGCTTTCTTGTGCGACCGTGCTGCCTCTGTTCTGTTCAGCGGTTGCTAGGGAGAGATTGAGATAAAGAGTACCTCGGCTACTCCATTTCTTTGTGTTATGCAGCAATAAATCAATGAATAAATGATGATGAAAAAAATGAATAAATGAATAAATAAACTGATAAAGATAACACTATCTCTGCTGCCTATCTCCATGCAATCCCCTGATCCCCGACAAACCTAATAGGAACATAAGCCGACATGCTACGCAACGATGTCATATCTGTTCACTTCAAGAAGCAACAGTGTTGATATGTTTGAAACGCGATCTGGCGCACCCGACATACACGCCCTCAGCACGTGTAAGCGATGATGTCATGGAACTTTGCTAAGGCCCTCGAGTTTTTGAAACGTGATCCAGCTCACGCCATGTGCACGCCCTTGCATATCTTGGCAATTGCGTCATGGCGTGCATCTATGTTAGGCGCACACCCTTCTGCAATCGCTCCACCATTATCTAGGTGACGTCATCGTGAGGGCTGTCCAACCATGTGCTCTGCTCTCTCCTCCTCCGCGCATGTGCCTTTCCCCTCTTGTCTCCTACTCTCCTCCTTGTCTTACACTCTCCGGTTACAGAGCGAGAAACGCCAACCATTCAAAGTGGGTGAATTAGCAAAAGAAAGTTATCGCTTTAGTATATGCCACAGCTACTATTGTGTGAGCTGCTGCACGATTGACGCGGCTACAACACACAGTGTCGCTTCGAACTCCATGTGTAGCTCTTTTCCATTTTGGTCGCAAGCTGGAAAGCATGAGTGATAGCTTCTTTTTTTTAATGGACATCGCAAGCGACCTAGTGCATGTGGTAGCACCAAGCTGTTAGGGAGGGACGTGCGCGGTAAAGAGAGCCCCATTAGCCCTGGACCCTCCTATTCTTCACTGCCTCTGTCCGCTGCACATAAAGGAAAGTTAAAACAGGAGCACGATGAATGAGTAAAATATACAGCAACTATATAGCAACACAATTATACAAAGCATAGAAAGAAAGCTAAGTGACAGCACTTACAAAAGCTATTCGGACTTCTTAACCGTAGGGTAAACAAAGGAGTAAAGCTGCATTCTTTTTTTCTGGCCGAAGACGGAACTGCGGTTCAAAGATGGATAGCTGAGCACGGCGAGCATAACGAATGACCTCCGGTAGTCATCAAGGGCTGCGCTCGTGGGACTTCCTCGGCTGCATGTAGCACACACGTATACATAGACATCCGGCCGACGCATGCCGTGTGAGTAGAGCTGCCGCTTGTGCTTGTTATTGCTTCCGCGAAACTTGATTCGTTTGAGCGCCTGTTATTCCAAGCATTCTTGAGAGGCCGTCAATAAACGCGGGCCAAAACAAGAAGCTACAGCGATCACAGTAGATGCAGTATGAAGGCGGTGCACGCGTGCATTATTGAGCTTGTTGCCACGCAACGACGAAGCGCGGCGGAGTTAAGCGGAAGGGTCGGTCGGCCTGTGCAGCGCCGCTGACTCCTGCCACTCACAGGGTAGCACGTAATTACACCGTGTTCGGCGACGTACGGAGCCCACTGCCCGAAATTCGGACGCCAGAGGGCAAGAAGTGGGGAATAGTCACTCACCGGGAAGATAATTGCAGCACCTCCGGGACTCGCCTCTATACGCTGAGGCTGCAACCTGCAGGACGGCTGCACTCGAACGTGACGTTTCCTTCCTTGCTGAGCTTTGCACCCCCACCCCCATCCACTCCCCCTTCTCCCCTTTGTCGCAGGCAGAAAATTGAGTCGATACAAACAAAAAAAGAAGTGGAGAACCAGCGGGAGCTGCGATTGCGCTCCAGTGCGGGCCTCTGCACGCCCTATACAGCTAATGAACCACTTAAAACTTTGCTTCCGCGTTGCTCCATGGAGGAACACAGCTTCCCAATAAATGGCAAGGGCAACGCGCTATCGATAATCAGACAGGCAGGGCCTGTAGCCGCGTCTATATACATATAAGGAATGCACTTTGTTTAATGAGATTTTTTTTTCTCTCTTTCGCCCGCTCTCTCACTAGTGTGGCAGGTGTGCCTGAGTTGAAAGATCGCTGCCATTCCGTTGATGTGGCGAAAACAACAATTCATATCGTTGGCGTGTTTTCCCGTCAAGTAGACAGAGGCTCAAAGCGCTCGCGACGGTATACGAGCAGGTACGTCTTTGCTTTGCAGCAGGGAGAGAATTATTGATGAAACTATAGATGTTTCGCAGATATTTATTTCCTTCTGTATATGGGTATTCCTTGCTAACCAAGAAATAAATCGGAGATACACCAGAAAACCTGGAACCGCTTCAGTGGACTTGACTGATCGGTTTCTTCCTTTTCCGTCTTTTTTTCCGCGCACTTATTCGTGATGTGCACAGTTCTGCGTTCACTGACGTGTGTGCAGCTTGCAGTTGTGCATTGCATCTCTGCATGCTGTGGCGGTGGTTGTAGTGCTGGTGGTGGATGACGACGGCGAAGGTATATAAGGGCGTACTATACATTGTTGACAACACCATCCTTATTTTAACTTTTTTTCACCTGCCTCAACGCCTGCTCTTTTAATTTATTCTCTTTTTTTATTTTCATGAAGCAGCCGTTGCCGCCAGACTAAGCGCCCTCCATATTTTCATTATTGTATAGTGCAATGTTTGTACTTTCGTATATTTCCGTATGTTTGATATATTCCATATTGCTAGATTTCCATAAACTCTATACTCGTCGCACTCCAACTTTAAGAGACCTGAACATGAGTGATTGAGAAGATACCTGCTTCTGAATTCTTGCAAACAAGCACGTATCATCTACGTACAGCCCGGTTATCGCAAATAAAAGTAAAGACAGAGTTGACAATTCCTAGCAAAGGTCGACTGGCCTTTAGACTTCTGCGATAGGCTATGCATCTTCCTGCGAGTTCATTTGAGTTGAATATACGGTTAGCCGACGCGCTGGCGGTTTCTGTACAGGCACTTAGATAAGTGCCATATCCGAACCGCGTAAAGAGCAAAAATTTTGAGAAAAACAATCGTCTCGAGTATACGTTGCAGCTTCGTTCGCTGTAGGTGTCATTATATCAACAAGCATGTGCAATGTACATAATCACTTTTGCTACACACACGAACACCGACGATTGTTCTTGCCGCTACTCAGTGACGCCGCAGAAATTCTTGAGGTAGCATACCGAATTAAAGGACCAGATGATTTCATTCTTTATACTTATTGGCTGCCGCCTGATGCAGAAGCCTGTTGCTTCCTGCATCACAGAAGTGGAAAGCGTGCGCTGTTTTCTTATTCGGATTGAGTGAATAGAAAGAAAGAACAGCTCAGTTAATGGTTAGTATTTGCGAGGCGCGTCCTGAAATTCGATGTAAGCACTCTCGCAAAGAACGGCAAGCGTGCGCTGATTAAGAGATCTATAGAAGAAGCCTATAAATAAATCATTATCATTGTTTAATGTGGTAGAATGCACACGTCTTTTATTTTATTGCGATAGCAATTATATGGACACTCAAAAGCAGATTTCTGCCGTCGGCGTCGCCGTCGCCGTCGCCGTCGCCGTGAGGTTCCGTATGACGTCAATGGAGATGAAATCGTCGCCGCGCGCCGAACGCTGTATGTGCGAGTGAAAGGGCGCGAGGGACGCGCGCTTTCACGGGGAGTGAACGCACGGCGGAGAACAAACGCGCGTTCTGCTCTGTGCTCCCTTAAGGGCTGCAGAAGTAGGCGTCTCTTTCCTCCTCTACAATCACCATATATGTAGAGCAAACGTGCCTTCTTCCGACGCACGAAAGGCCGTGGGGGGGAGGGGGAGGGAAGGGAGGCGAAGTTTAGCTGCGGCACCAAGTGCCTATTTATATCAGAGGCTCCGGCAACAGTCACCAACGCCGCACGCATTTTGAGCGAACGCGGGCAAAACGCCGACGGCGTCGACAACAGTTCTGCTTGTTGCCGGTGCTGCTGCATGTCCAAGTTTATACAACTGATAAAGCTGCTATCATTACTCCGTATAGCTCTCTTCAAATTTGCTATCGCAATTGATGCTTCACCTTTCAGGTGAAACTGCGACAACCTTTTTGTTATGCGGGCTTCCATGTACTTCGAATTTGCAAAGAAACGAGGTCTTCAATTTTCCTCTCAGCACATTTGTTCACCTGAGCAGCCATCGTATGCGTTATCGCTATGTACGCACAGCTCGTGCTTCCTTTTAATTCCTGACTGAAACCACTGAGCTGAGATTCTAGCAATGATTAAAGTTACGCAAACAATTATGCTTGAAATATTCATATGAAAGAAAAAAATCAAAGTACCGCTTTCTTACCGTATGCTATGCTCTCTGCATACCATTTGGCATGGCGAACACCGCTTAAGACGGGACAAGATAGGCCCGTCTCTCCTGTTTGTATATCTCTTTTATCCCGTCGTCTGTACTGTTCACCATGTGTAGAACAAAAAGTTGTCGCAGTTTCACCTGAAAGGTGAAGCATCAATTGCGATAGCAAATTTGAAGAGAGCTATACGGAGTAATAATAGCAGCTTTATCAGCTGTATAAACTTGGACATGCAGCAGCACCGGCAACACGCAGAACTGTTGTCGACGCCGTCGGCGTTTTGCCCGCGTTCGCTCAAAATGCGTGCGGCGTTGGTGACTGTTGCCGGAGCCTCTGATATAAATAGGCACTTGGTGCCGCAGCTAAACGTCGCCTCCCTTCCCTCCCCCTCCCCCGCACGGCCTTTCGTGCGTCGGAAGAAGGCACGTTTGCTCTACATATATGGTGATTGTAGAGGAGGAAAGAGACGCCTATTATTGCAGCCCTTGAGGGAGCACAGAGCATTGGCGCTGAGCCGTGCTCCCTCAAGGGCTGCAGAAGATAGCGCCAACCTTTCCCTTTCCCTCAAGAACCACTTATCATATCACAGAGCAGAACGCGCGTTTGTTCTCCGCCGTGCGTTCACTCCCCGTGAAAGCGCGCGTCCCTCGCGCCCTTTCACTCGCACATACAGCGTTCGGCGCGCGGCGACGATTTCATCTCCATTGACGTCATACGGAACCTCACGACGACGGCGACGGCGACGCCGACGCCGACGGCAGAAATCTGCTTTTGAGTGTCCATATAATTGCTATCGCAATAAAACCAACTAATCCAGATTCGAACTCTCCTGCAAGTGATCATGCAAGTGCAAACAGCTTCAAACAACATAGTTCATCTCCTTTATCTGCGCGATTAATTCAGATGGACTGTGAAGCTTGCATGAATATAATAACTAAGAAAGGGACAGAGAATGGAAAACAAATGGTTAGGAGAATAGGAAGCCTAATCTAGAAGTAAGTGAGCTCAAGGTAAATAATTCAGGTCTCGACGCGCTGTGATTCACCACAAGCGTATCACGCTGTGGTCCCTGCGAATGCCTAATCGACTAAAGCGTGCGTCCATGACAAGGGTACTTCCACCACCACGCAGAAATCAGGTCTCATTTGGTGCTGCACGCAAGCGTTATATTCTGCGAATTGGACGCAAGGAAGTGGGTTGTGGTGGAGACTGAGAGAAGGTGAATCCCGGCCAGCGCCGATACCAGGAGGGGATGGCAGAGGCGTCGCATGGCGGGCATCTATGGCGAGGTCCAAGTGGCCCCATCATTATACGGAACGCCGCCGCGGCCCTAATGACTCACTAAGCGGGTGTTTTCGCGCGCGCGCGCTTTCATTCGATGAGCTGCCAATTTCGCGAGGCCGGCTGCTTCTGGCATGTCCCGAAAATTTCCCCGACACCGGCTTGTCGTCAAGAAACGTGCCCGTTTGAACTGCCGCTGATTCTGATTGTTGACAGGCTGTGTAGGAATCTCAAAGACGGAGAACCTTCGAATGGCTAGAAAAAAGAAAGGGAAAAAAGCCCACGTTCTTTGTGCAATACGGCGTAAACCCCTTCAGAACTCGAAAAAATCGGTCGTTTGGCCTGGAAAAAAATATCGCAAGAAATTCATTTCCTTAGCTGGTATTACACGGGGCCAGCCGGTGGGAAAGGTGAACAGCATATTTATTAGTCACGGACGGTGTATGAAAAGCTATCTGAGGGGGGGGGGGGGGGGGTGGAATGTATTAAGTAAAAAAAGGGGGCATTGTGCGAACCGTAGCGCGTTTACTCCGGTGCCGGCTGTTGTATTGAAGATGAACGTGCTGACTCTACAATGGCTCAGTCATCAGGCAGAGTCATCAATGCACAAGGCTGCAAAATCCTTATTGGAGCACAGGCCTCTATGCTGTAATACGTCTATATATAGATCGGCCATTTACCACGCTGTCAAATCTTATTATGAATAATTTTAATAAGTTCAATTAAACCTAATTTATATAAGCGCTAACATAGGATGAATAAATTACGCAACCGACAATTGATTAGTGGGAAGAGACAGTGCACCTAAAATTTTACTCAGGATAACTATGGTGAAACATTCCGCAACGGAGTGAAAAAGAACAGGCAAGAAAGGTTAAATTGGACGAATTAAGAGAATAATGACATGTGATCACCGAAGCAACTGAAGAGATTGGAAAGGCAAGGTGGTTTAGAGCTGGGGCGCTATAACGTAAAATGATTCCAAACTGTTTTGATTCCAATTTCGGCAATCAGCCTCCACGATTGGTCAAAACATTTTCGGGCCATTCCCAACTTCGCCTGTCCGTCACGCGACGTCACGAAAACCGTGATAGCTCCCAAACTGATGTAACGTGTGCACACTGATTATGCATGATTAAACCGCACAAAAAAATAATCATTCCTGATTCGACGCCTTTTTACCATTAGTCCTCTGCTATTGGCCCAATGTTTTCTGGCTGCACCCACTTCGCCTGTCTGTCACGCGACCTCACAAAACCGCGAAAACTCACCACGTCAAATTGACGTGTACGCGAAAGAAAGGCATTAATATGACGAACAAAATTGAAAATTTTTCTGAATAGCCACAGACTGCCCCGTTCCGAAAGGAATAGAAGATGGCTGCCCACCGATCGCTCAGACCCTCGCTACTCGCACCTGCCGGTGAGCATGTATTTATTTGCGCATGATAAACCTTTTTGCGTGGCAGTAAAACGTTATCGAGCCCTTTCGGCATGCGTACGACATTGCTCTGCCAACTCTTCCTTGCTGAGGATCCGTTTTAGCGGCATTATTATCCTTCCGTTGCACGCCGCCGCAATTTTCGACCAGCCACCGCAAGCTAAGTAAAGCGAAACAGACCAGTCGGAGAAGCCGGCACCACCCTCTTCATGCGGTTATCTATTTTCACTGTGCTGGCTCGGCCCCATCGAAACCCTCTCCACTAGAGCGTGCTCCTCTCCTCTTGTCAGCCAATTAGATAAGAAAAACCGCTGAGTGTAGACAATGTTATTGGTTTTGAAAGTGAACAAAGGTGACGTCCTATAAACGAGGAGAGTGTTTGATTGGGTTGTTCAGACAACGCTGCGGGTCAGCGCCCGATGCTTGCGTCGATGGTAACGTAAATTTCGCGTCAGGAGTTTGGAATCAAAACAGTTTGGAATCATTTTACGTTATAGCGCCCCTGACCTAGTCAGCTCACGCTCATGTTCAGCAAACAAATTGGAGAGCACTGAAGGAAAGAGCACGGCACATTGTTGAACTAACAAATAAAGTGTTATTCGTGGTCTTGACATATACAAGCACAAGCACAACGCGGAATAAAAAAAAAGCACTCTGAAATTTTATACGTTTTTAAGTGCGCTACTGTGCAATCCTGCTGCGAAGATGTTTTTCTGCCTTTGTCACTGTTATCGATTCAACGAATGCTTCAAAGATTCCGCGTGTTGTATCAGTTCTTAAGAATGACGCGTGTTGCTGTGAATTTTTGAGATACCTTCACCCTGTTTCAGATGAATAGCAAATCCCTGACGTGCGTGCTTTCTAATGACGCTGCTCACTCTCGCGCCCTATTGTGGAGGCTTTTGTATGTGTGGCTTACATAACACTACATATATTTTTTTTCACTCAAAGGTAGTCCTCCAAAGCATTCACAGTTTAACGCGTCGCCTGTTACACGAACAACCCGTACTGAAAATCAGACAGCTGCACCATCGAGCAGTAGACAAGGAACATGGAATATACATTATCAATGGCTACCGGTCGCACTGTGGGGTCAGTGGAAATAACAGAGCCGAAAGAATCGTCCAATAAACACACTACCATGGCAGATGTGCTTCTAGCCCGTTCTTATGGAACTCAACCACTTTCACGAGCAGTCGCCTACGTTCGCTGGCCCCAGACTTAAAGCTCTTTCTTCCACCTGGGGCGGTATTCTGTAAGAGTATAGCTAGTGGACTGTCTATTTCGGCTGTCGCTGAATGGCTGCTGCTTGACGTGCAGGAAGGAGACTGGCTGGCACCTTCCTGTACGTCACGCAGCAGCCAATCAGCGACAGCCGAAATGGACAGTCCACTAAGTAGACTCTTACAGAATACCGCCCCTGGACAACCATGGTGCGAGGACACACCTTGGCTTGGTGTGGCGTTGACCAAGTTATATTCCTTGCTCATTGAAATGGCAGACAGTCGTATATCTGTGACTTTTGTGGCTCTGATAACCGTATGAAGCCAAGGAAAGCATAAAGCGGCAATTGAATTGTTTATTTATTGAAATGCAGAGCCGACTATAAATGAGAGTTTAATTTTCGATAAGTTTCGTATTCTTAATAGGACAAAGTATAAATGAAAGTGCAAGAAAGTAAACTTACCTCTGGAAGTGTTAGCCAAAGCCACTCACCACTATGGCGGCTGATGGGGAATATGCTTGCTTTCTTTCAGGCGTCACTGGCGTGTGCTGGCTTTATGTCGTTGCAAAATTGAGCACCCCGGGTCCCCTGATTAGTCCCTCGCATTGTGACTGTGATGAGATTTGCTCGCGTTACATTATGGAAAGGCTAGTGTTGCGTGCCGCGCTAGGGACGCTGGGCAGATGGCTTCTGCCAGAACAAAGGATATTACGGCAGTGCCACCAAGAACGCCGACGCTAAAGGCAGCTAGGACGCTAGTTCGCTTTTTGTGGTCTACCGGCCTACAAGGTAGGTTGTGATCATGATGCGCGCAGCCTCAGATTTTTGTGCACCAGTTTCCGTTTCTCTACTCATCTTGGTCTTTTTCGTTTTTATATCCTTTTTGTCTTTCCTCTTATGCACGGTAGGCAACCGGATTGCCTTTTTCATCTTTCTTCTCTCTCTATCTCATTTCTGTTGTGCGAACAATAAAAGAGCGCAAGCAAAAGCAAGAAATGAGATTGCACTAGCTTTGCTTCTCGCGGGTAATGCTTACCTTGTTTCTTCCCGAAGGCTCGATTGGCTAACATAGATGCGTAGAATGTGGCATTATACGTAGTGATTCAATCCCATGACAACAATGAGCGTAGTTAGGCGTCTGTGAACTTCACAACCATGCATACCATTTCGGTTGAAGATCTTGCACAAGAATGTGCATGTGAAGATCTTGCACATCATGTCCCACCAAAATAGAACTAAGCCATAACTAAACCATAAAAAAAGAAAGAAAAAACATTAAACTGACTTGGATCTCATTCAATCACGAGGCTATTGCTGTGCAGAACAATCTGTATTGTGTATGCAGCATTTTTGTTTTCTGAAATAATTTCTTTGAATTCTTAGAACAGATTTTCCGCACGGCTGCCTACAAAAATGTTGGCGGTGAGCCAGTATCTAAAGCAGAGAATATAAACTCTGGTTATGTCTATGAGAGATGACGATAGTGTTCCGGTAGTAGTATGAAGTGCCTTTCTCAATCAATCAATCAATCAATCAATCAGTTAATAAATTTATTCATTCCAGTGCCTTTTGACTGCTGCTATTAGTATTCCAATAAAGCGCCGTGGCAAGGCAAGTTTAACAATGCGCTGCGCGCAATGCACAGGAACATTTATCAATAAGCAAATGTGGAGTGAAATACCGCTTCTGAAAGCTTGACTTGAAGGATTTATTCAAATAGACAAATTAATCCGTTCACTGTACGGCCGAATAGATAAGGGCGAAATTTTGCAACTGCCCATACAAGAGCGAGGTACTCACGTTCTGTAATTGAGTAATTTTGCTCCGATGCGGACCGCAGCCTGCTGGCATAAGCGATGACGCAGTTTGCTCCATGTTGACGTTGAGCCAAGACAGCACCTATTCCATAACCACTCGCGTAAGTGCGGACTTCGGTATGGGCTGATGGGTCGAAGTGGGCCAAAATGAGAGGCGTTGTGAGGAGGGTGATCAACTCGGAGAAAGCCACGGCTAATCATGCGAGTCACAAACAAACACCAGGGAATGAAAGAAGCTAACATCGTCAGACTTATATATTCCTTCGCCATAAGTCACATTATATACGTGGCGGCATACCTCAATTGGTATTCAGCCGGAAAAGCTAAGATCAACGCACTCATATGAAAGGCATACAAGCAAGCTCTCGGCCTTCCAGATAGCACAAGCACCGAGCGACTACTTCAACTGGGTGTACACGACACGTTAGAGGAGCTGATAGAGGCTCAACAGATTGCTCAGTTGGAGAGACTAGCCGGTTCGCGCACGGGCAGGAGTATCCTCAGCAAATTAGGGATAAGCTATCACAATCAACAAGGATGTAAAATGTCGATTCCCAAGGTAATCAGGGAAAAGATCCAGGTCCCCATTCTGCCAAAAACATGCACCCCGAACTCGATTAGGGAAGGAGGGAAAGCAGAGCTAAAGCTCTACTCGAGGCATACGGTAGAGACAAAGAGGCGTTGTTCGTGGACGCAGCGGAGTACCCGAGTGACGAATCCTACGTCGCAGTAGTAATAAACTCCGACCACGAGTGCATAAGCGCGTACTAGATACGCTCTAATAACAATGAAATTGCAGAAGAAGTAGCTATCGCTCAGGCCTTAATTTTTCCCAAATGTAGATACGTCATGAGCGACTCGCAGTCGGCCATCAGAAAATATGTGCGAGGAAGAATATCACCCGAGGCCGCTAGCATCTTCCACGGGAAAGCCCAGTTCATATCATCAGAGGAATTCGAAGACAGATACAATATTTGGTTTCCATCCCACACCTCCTGTGAGTCCCCCGCTCCCAACCTCAACGAGGAAGCCCACCGCGTCGCGCGAGGTTTCATTTACCGCGCTCGTCAAGAAGCTTCCCCCGAAGGAACGGGAGGGGAGACCTGGAAGGAGAGTGACAGAATGTTCAGATTCTGCGACATCACCCGCTTCTACCAAAAGTCTAGGTGCATATTCCCACCTCCTAGCTCCAAATTAGACAGATCTCAGGCGGTTGACTGGAGGCGACTTCAAACTAGAACCTTCCCCAACCCGGTGCCTCTACGTCGCATCTACCCCGAACTATATCTAGATGATTTGTGCAAATTATGTAGGACAGAACACGCCACCCTAGAACACATTCTATGGGATTGCTCACATGTTCAAGATAAAAATAAAGTCTTCTCAGAACAGCTTGGGGCGCGGTGGAAAGCCGCGCTGATCAGCTCAGATCTGCAAGGTCAACTATGGGCCATCCAGCGAGCTCGAGAGGCGGCCGGGAGACAGGGTCTCTCTACCGCCCCTGGCGCGGCCTAGGCCCAGGCCTCAATCCGCTGGTCTCAATAAAGTTGTTTCACTCACTCACTCCGTTCACTGTAGTTTTCGACCAGCATGCCTTGTGTTAGCTGGCCTACACGCAGCCTCGCACGTTGGGCACTGTGCCTGCAAGAGAATTCCTACGCGGTCGTATACAAGACAGGGAGCCCGCACAAAGGTGCGGATTGTTTGTCCCACTACCCTGTGGCCAACTGTCACTCTTTCGCGCACTGAATCCCTCGATTGCGTCTATTCCGTGAGCCAGATGCTTAACATCGCCGGCGAACAGCGTCAGGATGCCTACTTAAGAGAAATAATCGTGCGCCTGGAATCCTGTCCCAGCGACGCCTCTGTGCGCATGTTCACCCTAAACGATGGTACCTTATATCAACGTAACGTGTACCCTGCCGGTCCTGACCTTCTCCTAGTTATTCCATCACACCTGTGCTCGACAGTTCTTCGTGAGCTTCATGACGCTCCAAGCACTGGTCACCTTGGTGTTACTCGCACACATGACCACGTGCGCCGTCGCTTCTATTGGCCTGGCCTAGCCCGCTCAGTGCGGCGTTATGGCAGCGCCAGCGAGCTCTGTCAACACCGAACGAAACCTTCTACGCTTCCTGCTGTGTATCTTTAACCCATCGACGTCCCACCTGAGCCCATCTTCCGTGTCGGTTGGGACCTTCTCGGACCTTTTATTACATCTGCTTCAGGTAACAAATGGGTTGCCGTCGTTACTGATTACGCAACGCGCTACGCAATCACACGAGCACTGGCGACCAGCTGCGCTACAGACGTGGCGTACTTTCTCCTGCGTGATGTAATTTTAGTACACGGTGGACCCATGTCAATTGCTGACTGACCGAGGTCGTACCTTGAAGTGACGTAAAGTCAGTGACGACATCCTGCACTCCTGCTCTACGCAGAACAAGATCACCACGTCCTACCATCCCCAGACCAACGGGCTCACCGAGCGCTTGAATCTGAGCTTAACAGACATGCTTTTCAAGTATGTGTCGGCTGACCATGGGGCCTTGCGCTGCCATACGTGACGTTCCATTTTACTTTTTGTTCGGACGTGAACCAACTTTACCGTTGGACACATTTCTTCCTTCCCCTGCAACTTCGACTAGCGAATGTGCACGAGACGCCGTTGCCCGGGCTGATTACGCGCGGGAGATAGCCCGTAGTAGATTTGCTGCTTCCCAAGAGAATCAGAAGCGCCTTTACGACCAGCGACACCATGACGAACGTTTTGCTCCGGGTGCCGTCGTGCTACTTTGGACTCCCTCGCGACGTGTGGGCCTTTCTGAGAAGCTCCTTCCTCGCTACAGGGGCCCATACAGCGTCCTTCGACAAGTTACTGATGTCACGTACGAGATTGTGTCCGCCAGTTCGACTACATCTTCTGTTCCGTTGTCCAGCGACGTCGTCCGTGTCTCTAGACTCAAGCTTTACCATCCTTCCTCTCCTGTGCCTGTGGGTCCTGAGTGGGGCCGGGCCGGCGCTTTTGCCACCGGGGGTCATGTTACGTGCTATTAGAAGATGATGATGATGATGACACTTCGATGTAGTGGGACGTACTCACAGGCGGCCTATGGCTGATCTGAGGACAACGACGTGCCTTTCATATTGCCGTGTGCTTGCTACCCCTTGTAAATACACCTTGTAAATAGTTTCCCTACTGTGCTTCCACGTAACATTTATTCACCTTGGGGCGTATTCTCGGACGATCTCTTTCGGCTATATCACTTTCCGTGCGCGCTTATTGGCTGGTTGAGCAAAACCGGAAGAGTTGATTGGCTGGTTGAGCACTGCGTTACGCGAAGGCGATAGAATCGCCGAAAGTGATCGTCCGAGAATACATCCCCTTCTTGAGTATATAGTATGCCGTCGGAAAATTGCTATATGAAAATAATTAGGATTCTTTTCTTTCTAAATGCTACCAGTTGACTGTCGTTTGATTTACTTGTGTACAAATTTTTGATGCTAAACAAATGATTCTATTCCCTTTTATCGTACACGACATTGGCTGTAACTCCAACAAGGTCGAGCATTTGCTCATTGAAATTATTCCTGGGAAGTACCTCAAAGACAGCATCTTCATCCTCAACATATACAGCTCACCCAGCGATCATAAACAGACATTTACCAACATCATCAATAAGGCAGTGAGCCGGGCAAAGGCGTGTCCTTTACTGGTGGCAGGAGACTGCAACGCCCCGCACCAAGCGTGCGGCTATCTCCAGTGCCGTCTCAAAGGGATAGACTTGTGGCAGGTCACAACCAACCACAACCTCCTCCTTCTCACAGATCCGGCGTTCCCCACAAGAACCGGAAACTTCTGTAGCGCGACACTATACTCCCGACCTGTGCTTCGTCAGGGGCTTCAAATCGGCCTCCTGGACCAATGTCAACGATAATCTAGGAAGTGGTCATAACATTCTGGTCACAACCCTAGAGGTTGGATGCAAACCTCTACGAGAATTTGTGTTTACTGACTGGGAAGCCTTTAGAAAAATCCGGGAAACGTGCTCCCAGCAAGAGCAACAGAGCACGATAGTTAACCTGGATCAATGGACCGAACAGATCAGGGAAGATATTAAAGCAGCGACTAGGAAGATACAGACCGACCTCGAAGTCAACAAGGTGGATAGTCGGCTGGCACACCTACTCGAAGCAAAACATCGCTACTGAACAGGTGGAAAGGGCAAAGGCTCAATCGGTGGCTCAGAAAAAAGATCGCAGAGCTTAACAAAGCCATTGAGGAGCACTGACTGTCGGTTACTAAGTCAATTTACAGCAGTGGGATGAAATTATATGCAATTCGGTTGACGGACAATTGAGTGGAATCTCCTCAAGCACCTGCTCGACGCAACCAATGCTAGATCCAACCCAAGTAAAGTACTGGAGAGAATCGTATATGAGACCATTCGCCAAGAAGACGTGTCGAAAGCCCTGGATAACCTCGCTTGTCGGTATCTCCCACTGGGCTTGTCCAACCCAGACAACTACCCAACGTATAGGGGTGGTTCGTGCCCCGAGTTGGACGCCCCCTTCAAAGTCTCTGAGGTCAGGGAGGCCCTACACTGCCTCAATGCCAGATCCACGCCAAGGCCCGATCAAATCACCAACAAGGCTCTTAGAAACCTTGACTGCGACTCCATAGCATGGCTTAGAGAAGAAATCAACAAGGCCTGGCAGACAGGTGAAGTCACACGAGGTAGGAAAGAGGCTCTGGTAATCCTCATTCCGAAGCCCGGTAAAGCTCCAAACCTGTCCAACCTCAGGCTGATTCCCTTTACATCCTGCGTAGGAAAGGTAGCGGAACACGTAATTCCCAATCGCATTACTAAGCACGTCGGACGGAGCGGCCCCCTGCCCTACAACATGGTGGGCTTCAGACCAGGCCTCTCGACACAAGATGCAATGAAATTAATCAAGACTCAAATCATAGACCAAGATACGAGAGACGTGCGGGGCATTCTCGGACTTGACCTAGAGAAGGACTTCGACAACATATCACACCGACATATTCTGGAATCCATCTCGGATCTTAACTTAGTACAAGCCTTTCACGGTTGCGTAAGATCATTCCTGGAGAACCGCAAAGCCACGTTAAAGCTTGGAGACCACAAATCAGAAGGGTATTCACTCGGACCCAAAGGTACGCCTCAGGGGGCAGTGCTATCGCCCTTGTTCAACCTAGCCTTCAGGCAACTGTCGATATCCCTGTCGGGAATCGAAAGAGTTCACCACACGATATACGCCGATGACATCAGTATCTGGTGCACCGGCGGCAGTGAAGGGGAAGTGGAATCGAGCTATACAACAAGCAGTCGACCATACTGAAACCTTCCTCGATGGCACAGGCCTACGATGCTCGACAACCAAGTCTGAGCTACTTCTCTACAGACCGGTCCGCAAAGGTCCTAAACCCAGGGGTTGCAAGCCCCTGGACGAAGTCGACATAGAACTACACACCAAAAGCGGGGCGAGCATTACTAGGGTCGACACCCTAAAGGTGCTGGGAATGTTCATTGAGTTTACCGGAGGTAACATCACGACCCTCAGAAAAATCACGACCAAGACCGAGTGCATGATTGGATTAATCAATAGAATCTCCAACAAGAGGAGCGGTCTAAAGGAAGACAATCTCCTACGGCTATTCCACGCATTCTTAATGAGTCACATAATTTACGTGGCTGCAATGCACAAGTGGTACGCGTCTGAAAGGCACAAGCTGGACACGCTCATCAGTAAAAGCATCAAAAAAGTGATAGGAGTACCAATAAACGCCAGCACGGACCACCTTCTTAAACTAGGTGTACATAATACACTCAACGAAATCATCGAAGCTCAAGAAACGGCTCAAGTGTCACGACTCTCTAGCACCCCTGCGGGGAGGGAGATTCTCGTGGTCTTAGGAATCGTCTCCACTGTAGCGATGGGACGTACATGTGAAATGTCAGATTACCTACGGGACAACATTATGGTCGCTCCTTTTCCCCAAAACGTGCATCCACAACACAATGCGAGCAGGCGCAAAGCTAGGGCTGCGGCATTGCTCCAGAGGATAAAAGCCTCGCCTCACACGGTCACTTTCGTTGACGCGGCCCAGCACGAGCACACATCGGATTTCGTCGCAACAGTAGTTAATCACGACAGACACGTCACTTATGCGGCCTCCATCAGAGACAGCACCCCGGCTAGGGCAGAGCAGGCTGCGATCGCTCTGGAACTTCTTGACGATGAGAGAGCTGAAATATTTACTAACTAGAGGGCGGCGGTTCGGGCATTTGCCTCTGGTACCATCGCCGAGGAGGCTCATCGAATTCTCAAAGGCAAAGTCATTCAGCCGGCACATCTCGAACCCCAACTCGACTCCCTCTCCAACCTCAATGACATCGCACACGACCCTCCGCGCTGACGCCACTGTGAGTCGAGGGTCCGTCAATTCTAGGCTCGTCGAGTTCCGTGGCACTCTCTCCACCTTCAACGAGGTTACCAAACACTGCTACCTTGGTAGGAGACTTACCCTCCCCCACACGGCACACCAACCAAACCTCAAGCTGTCACACTACGCATGCTTCAGACGGGATCATATCCCAACCTGAATTTATTTCACTACATCAATCCAGACTGCTTTAGTCCAGACTGCCCTAGCTGCGGACAACGTAGTACTTTAGGCCACATGCTCTGGGGATGCCCCTCGTTACAGAGGGGCCCGCATCGATGCACTGCAGAGGAGTGGAGTTCTGCTCTTCGGAGCTCCGACCAGTCACGCCAATTATGGGCTGTCCAGAGAGCCCACGATGCGGCGCTGGAGCTCGGCCTCCCCATCCCGACGTGGGTGCGGCCCGCGGCTTCGTCGCCTCCCTGAGAGGGGGCAACGGAGCTTCTCAGGACTTTCATTGAAGTTCTTGGTCTGTCTGTCTATCACAGTGGATGTCACTGTCCAAAAACGCGCTAGATTTAGTGACACATACTATGAAGTGTCGTAGCTTATTTGTGCGCAGCAAATTAGGTTAGAAAATGAATTGCTTGTAAACATAAAAACATCGAACTAATAAAAAAATCTGCGCAAGGCAGAAATCAGAGGTGAACTTTAAGAATGAAGGATACATAATTTTCCTTTGCAACAATTAAAGTTTGTTCCGGAAAGTAATAAGGACTATTGCCATGAAACAAACTTATTTTAATGTACGAATACAAACACTTCAAAACCTTCATAATATGCTCCTCGGGCGTGGATGCACCGTTGTCAGCGATTCTGCCAAGATGGGTACTCATCCTTATAGGCGACAACCGCAGCAGCCTTTACAGCCTGCTTTGCGGCTGCTTCGACTTTGTTTACGGTCTCAAGATGCTGTCCTTTCAAGCCACGTTTGGTTTTGGGGAACAACGGAAATCGGCTGGGGTCAATTCAGGACTGTACTGGGGTTCCGTCTTCATTGTCATGTTGTGCTTGATCAAATATTCCACCACTTTTAGCCATGCGTGACTCAGCGCATTGTCATGATGCAGGATCCAAGCAGTGGCGATTCCATTGCGGACGCTGAGAACCCTCTTTGTCAAGGGATTCAGTACTTGCATGTAAAAAGTAGCGTCCACAGTTTGCTCAGTTGGTGGAAATTCCACTTCTCAATGGTGTGCCCTCCATTTGGAACTCTGACCGAGCTAAAAAAAATAAGAAACAAGAGATTTCGTCCCTGTAATGCCTCACCGACACATTCTATGACGATCATGCGTAGCTTAGACATCCCTCTACCCATTTTGTCTGCCGGCACCGCCCTCTAGCTGTTCTGCTCGGCAGCAAAGACAACCTTACTAGTTTCTGGACACACCCCGTATATAAGAAAACAGTATAGATTGCAGAAAAAGACGAATAAACGCGCGCAGCGGGCACTGCAAAGAGAAGAAGAAGTTGGAACGATGAGTAACTGTCTGTCTGGTTTCTTCGCGTCTCGATAGTTCTATATATATATATATATATATATATATATATCATAAGAAGCCAACAAAAATGACACCAAGGACAACATTGGGGAAATCACTTGTACTTACTAATTCAAATAAAGAAAATGATAAATTAATAGAAATTAAAGTGGATGACAAAACAACTGTCCGCAGGTAGGGAACGAACCCACGTCTTCGCATTACGCGTGCGATGCTCTCACCATTGAGCTACCGCGGAGCCGTTTTCCCATCCACTTTACGGGGTATTTATGTTTTTGCAACTAGAACTCACCCTGGGAGTGTTAGCCAGCGCCACCACTCAGAAACCTAGGGGTGGATGTGGAACATCCTGATTAATGTGGAGCATCCATGATTAATAAAAATCGGGCCCCTCGGTTCCTTTTCTTCTCGTTCATATATATATATATATATATATATATATATATATATATATATATATGCACTAGAATGAAGGAAATCGAGGGGCCCGATTTTTATCAGTCATATCCTAAGCGGCCAACAAACAACACCAAGGACTGAATAGGGGAAATTATCCGTAGTTCTTAACTGAATTAGATAAAGGCTAAACAAATGGAAATGAAAGTGGATGAAAAAACAACTGTCCGCAGGTGGGATAGGAGTATACCCACGTCTTTGCATTACGCGGGCGATGCTCTTAACAATTGATCTACCGCGGCGCCATTTTCCCATTCACTTTCTGGGGTATGTATGTTTATCTAATAGAACTAACCCTGGGAGTGTTTGCCAGCGCCACCACTCACAGCCTTGGCGGTGGATGTGGAACATCCTTTCTGCCGCAGGCGTCTCGTCTACGTGAACTTTTTGGGTGAAGCCAACTGGTCAACAAACCACATATGCTTCCTGAAGGCATCAAAGCTGCCGGATTCGAGACCCTCGCATAGTATAAGCGAGAAGAAAGGAAACCGAGGGGCCCGATTTTTATTAGTCATATCTTGAAAAACCAACAAACAATGAAACCAAGGACAGAATAGGGTAAATTACTTCTAGTTCTTAATTGAGTAAAGAAACCATAAATAAAAGGAAACGAACTTTTAATTTCCATTTGTTTATTATGTTGGTTTATCATATTTATCATATCACCACATATAAGATAACGTCATGCAAACAACTTCATTGGGTGTTTCTGAGCAGCACGCTCTACAAGTTTTCAAGTACAACTTGTGCCCTAGAACCATTGTTTAAAATTTCGCACAACTAAACGACAGTTGTTATTAACTAATCGTACCTAAAAAAATATCTGATTAACTCGAGACGACTATGAACACTATGCAACTGCTCTCATTCGTCTATGGTGTACCACTCACTCACGTATCGTTCAAGTTACGTAAAAAATCCGGTATGTAATCTACCTTTCCTTCCAAGAAATATGATGTCCGTGTACTCTGGGTGACGCTCCTTGGGAGCGCACGTAATGCTGACGGACGCTGACGCGTGGATAGCGATCTTTGTGTTTCATTCGACCAGCATGCCGAAAGGAAATGAGGTTGTCTGTACACCTTGCAAATATTAATCTGCTCCCTTATACATCATATAGCTGAGTTCCTTTGTCTCCTTTTTTGTTTTGTTTTGTATTTCCTTCGCATTGTATTGTTCTTCCTATTTCTCCTCGACTGAGTTTACTGCCTCTGGCGGCAGACCGCCTTTTAGCCACCCGTGGCGACAGGGCTCTGGTTGCGAGAAGAAAGAAGCAGACGAGAGGCTCGCGACCCGTGCAGGCTGAACGTTCGAAACCGCACGTGATCCGCCCCCGATCTGCTCTCGGCTCGTCGGTACCTGAACGCCTGGAGTCAAGACTCGTCGCAAATCAGGCAAGCGAAGTGATCTCTAGAATGTCCACGGAGCCGAAGCTATCCATCGCCAAGGAGACGAAGCAACGCGCTTACGCAGCGGAACTGGCAATTGAAGCCGAGGCACCCGCCAACCCGCTAAGCAATGACTCGCAGCGATCTTCCCTGGCTGGCAGGCTGCTTTACGGCTCACTCATGAGCATGTTCATCGGTGTCTGCTTCTTCGTTGGACTGCACCTGCTCAGCGCCCTCACTCAGGAGCCATACCGGCGCAAGTGAGCCGCCTGCTCTAGACCACCAGTCATCCTTGCCCAGCTGGTCCCGTGGTCGCCAGTTGGGACGCGGTCGTCTCCTGCCCCGCATTCCAGGACGGGTTGCTGACTGCCTCAACCTCGCTCAGGAGCAACTGACTCGTCGATGCCTGAACTGGTCGTGACAAAGAAAAAGCAGCTTGGCGAGTGTATTTTTTTTTCTTTTTTTTATGTTTCCTTGCTTGTTTGTCATTTGGCTGCTTGAGGAAAAGGGTATCTCCAGACTTTCCTTTTTTATTTTTTGTCGCAAGATAGCTAAGGAACTCTTGTCGTCAAGATAGCTGCTCGCACTTGGACTGAAACATGATAAAAGAAGTTTTCTGCGCGTTTGTCTTGTGCATGGTGATCAGCGCCGGCATGTTTGTCGCTATTATGACTTTTGCAGCAGCTCTCACGCGCTCACAGTCGACGGAAGAAACTCAATAAAAGCCAGTGCATCTTGCTTTGTGAGGTACGTGCAGTAACGTCGTGGCATTGCCGGCAAAAGAAAGTGGCTGTTACAGGCGCGGTTATTTTTTGGCACTGTTAGCTTTCTGGTTATTGAAGGTGTCCGAATCACAATTGTTTTATAAAGTCTGCATCAGCGGTGGATTGTGCTAGTTGTCGCAGCGTGTTGCATTTCTCGCAAGCAAAAGAAAAATAGTCATGAAGGTAATCTAATTTCGGATTTTCCAGTGAGCGTCAGGTAAGGTTTTGTTGAGGCAGATGCATGCAGGAGTTTCAGAAACGAGTAACCGGCAGCCTTTGAATTCTCCACTGGCAGCGCCGTTCGGGCTCGAAAGCGAAACTTTTATTCCAAAAACTTAAGAAATTTTCCTATACGATAGTATTAACTAACAAAGAACAAACGGTTACGAACGCTTACTTTTGTAAGGGATGTTCCGAGAAAAAAAATGGACTCGCTTTGATTTCCCAGTCTATCCATAAACCGTGCTCCAACAATATATCGTCGTCGAAACATAAGCGCACCTCTATTTGGCATATAGGCAACATTAAGCATGTCACGTGCTGGTGAAATCTGCGGCTGTCCATTGCTGCAATTTTGCGCTTGCAACAAAACTGGATGAAACAGACGAAAGCGCGGGCCCACCATCCGTTTCTTGTTAGCGCAAGGTAGCTTGCAAGTTGTATAGCTTACAACAAACACGTCTTTGTCGTCGTTTTTTTTTTTTTTTCGTCGTCATTCCTTCGTGGCCACGCCGTCGCCATGGTTCCATCGTTGTCATTCCATCGTCGTCATTATTTTGTCGTAATTCTTTTTTTTTTTCATGCGTGGTGTCCGCATCTTGGAGGGCCACAAGTTTACGCTGCGTGAAGCGTTTCCCGAGTAAATTATGTTGAATTTGGTCGCGTTTTTGGTACTTGCAAACTGCCGCTAAAGAAGATCGCCGTTCCTCGCAGATACACTCGAACCTCGTTATAGCAAATTTGAAGGAGGAGCCGAAATTATTTCGTTTTATCCATTATTGCCATTTACTGTTAAGATATGCCCAATTGGGCGCCCAATTGTAAACATTCAAATAAGAATACGGGCTTGCCATCCGCGGAACCGTTACACGGCCACGCATGCGATGAAATTTGAAGAAAACAACAAAAGAATCTTCGGCGTGTGACACGCAATTTCATATAGCACCTAACACGACAGCCTTTAGATAGTTCTGTTCTATTGTGATGGAATTTCGCTTCCGCTTTCCTCATGGCTCGTCGCAGTCGCGCAACACGTGGCGCACAACACAGCGCTCCGCTGCGTGATCGAAGAGGCAAGCTAACTTCGCCCGCCGGCTTGGCTTGGCCGGCTCGCGGCCTCCAAGGTTATACCGGGCCAAAGCGATCTCTGAGGTCATGTCCAGCTGCCAACCCACGGGGCGCGCCGCAGAAAGAAGCAGAAGTGAAGGCACAAATCTTTTGCGTAGCGGCGCAGTGTAGCGCGGCTCGCGCATGCAGGCGTAGGGCGTGACCTCCAAGATTGCGTCCGAAAAATTTCGGAGCCCAAGCGCCTGCGCCGCGCCGCAGAAAAAGAAGTGAATGCACCAATTTGTCGCATGGCTGCATGCGCGCAATTGCGCAGGCTTGCGCATGACCCCACGCAGCCAGGCGCGCAGTAAAAGTGTTGTTGTTGTCGTTAAAGCGTTTATTGAAATAACCATAAAGCGTTTCCGCCCCAGGAAGTAGATCCATCAGGGCTGGGGGAGGCGTTGAGAAAGACCAGTTTTGCTCGACGGCGTATTCGATGCGGGGAGGCGGAAATTTTGAACAGCCGTGGCGAACAAGTGCCAAACCCAGCGGGAAGCGATGTACTCGGCGCGCAAGCGTAGGGGCCCCCTAGCGCTTGCGGCCGCGGTACTGCGCACGCGCAGACCGGGTTGCGCGAGCGCAGTACCGCGGCTCCGAGCGCTAGCGGGCCCGTCTGCGCGTGCGCAGTACCGCGGCTCCGAGCGCTAGCGGGCCCGTACGCTTGCGTCCCCCTAATCTAAAACTCTCTATTGTGGTTTCGGAGAATAATCTAGACCCGCCGCGGTGGCCCAGCCACCTAAGGCGTTGCGCTGCTGAGCGCGAGATCGCGGGATCGAATCCCGGCCGCGGCGGCCGCATTTCGATGGAGGGGAAATGCAAAAACGCCTCTGTGCTTGCGTTGTAGTGCACGTTAAAGAACCCCAGGTGGTCAAAATTAATCTGGAGCCCTGCACTACGGCGTGCCTCATAATCAGAATTGGTTTTGGCGCGTAAAACCCCAGAAAGAAGAAGAAGAGAATAATCTAGTTCGTTACATGCAGGCGCGTCCTGCGCTGAGCGATAACACTTGTTGGGTGGTGAAACGCGGTCACCCGAGAAAGATAAACAAATACACTTGTCAATATCCACTGGCAGGATAATTTCACTTCGTTATAACGATGGATATCGATGGGTATTTTAAGGGGAATTTCGTTTCCTTCGTTATATCCATTCATTTGTTATATCCCGTTTTGTTATAACGAGGTTCGAGTGCACCATCAAAAGCTTCGCCTGAACCAATTACCACAGCGAATGGGATTAGCATATTTTTTCATTCATTCTGTTCGCTTGAGATCTTGATTTTCTTTAAAGTAGGCGTATAACTAACGCCAAGTAAAAGGAAATACCCAAGACCGATGCCGGAAACGCCAGTACGACAAATAATGAAAGACCGATGTGCCAGTTCCAGCATCCTTGTCAGTTTGCCATATGGAAGCGGCAGTTCTTGTTGTCGGGCTAGTTGATATGAAACATAGCTCTTAGAAGAGGGGCGCAAATTAACACACACACACACAAACGAATGAGAGAAGGCGAGTGCATAGACCAGATTAGTTGCACGAACGAATTCGCCAGCGAATTTCCTGTTGAAGAATGATATATTAAATTGCAGGAAGTATATGCAACATATCAAACATTTAAAATAACATTTAAAGAGATAATTATAAATTTATAAATTATAATTCAAATCAACCGCCTGATGCTTGGCACATCCTCCATCCTGGGTGTGTGCCATGTTTGAGGCTCATCGCCACCATTGTCGCGCAGGCCCCATCTGTGCCGCCGACTCTCTTTTCACGACAAGGGCGACGATAATCTTCTGGCATCTTCTTCAGAACAACTTCTACGTTGTTGTTGTTCCTCTGCACAAGTGGCATATACCCACCGTGGGGGGATCGTACGAGGATTGGGTGGTTTACTACTATGTGATGCGGATGTTACCCTTGTCCGTTACATTATTGCCTGTTGTGGCATCACCGCTCTCAACTTATGTTTGGGGCGCAAAACCTTGCACAAATAATGACAGCGCGGGGCTTATAGCGCGCTCGCCACAGAATTGCACACTGCTACAGTAACATGAGTTTTAAACGCACTAGTTGGTGATTGGTAAATTGTTTTAAGTGCTCAATATGCCACCCCCGCGCATTTTGCCCAGTGTTGCCAGGTCCGACGAGGCGGCGCAGCCTAAAGCTAGAGAAGTTGTAGCCCAAATGTAGACAAAGAGAAAAAAGTGCAAAATATTTCGTAGCCAAATATAGCCATTTTTATTTGCAATTTTTTTTTGTGAATACATTTTCACACTCTACTACGGCAATCCTTTTTTGCACAACCCGTCGTAACAAAATGTCCATGCCGCCGTGACGGTCGGCCCTTTACATCAACAACAGCGACATCATGCTTGCACAGAACACTTTTGTTTGGCCCCGGAAGGTCTTATGTTCCAGCGAATCGCTGCAGAGGGCGAAATCAGTGCTTTTATTTTATGACAGATAGTACTAAGTTATTATTTTTAGCTATTTACAGTAATATTAACTACGAACTCTGCTTTTTAGCTGTCGTGAACAGAAAATAATGTTCAGCGTCATCGATCTCTCACGTTATCTCTGCCTACGGCATAGAAGTTCAGCTGTCCAGCGATCTGCGATGGCGACATGCTCACGGCTTCTTTTTAGATGAGCTAAAACAAGTCTTTCACGCTATGATATCTCGCGTTATTTTTCTCATTGTTCTATGTTGTTTTCTCATTTTCCTTTTTTTTTTTTGTTCCAATTAGCTTTGCCCGGATTTGCTGGGACACACACTACCTATTTAGTGTCAATTTACATCAACCTGGCCGCCATATTAGGTCTCTAGCACGCCAAAAACATGCGTTTAGAAAAGGGACAAGAAACACATGCCACTCACTGCCTGAATCGGTATAAGCGGAGCTTTAAAAGATTACTGCGCCCACCGGCACACTAGTGTAAGAAGCGTGCAGTCGCTTTCGGCGATGAGCACGTCCCTAACTAACTCACTCGAAATGGTAAAAGCCGCGATGGTGCACAAAGAGCAATGGTAAACAACAAATTGATAACTGTGGTAATGCTGTGAAAACAGGTTACTGTCAAAAAGCAAACCATGTTGATGGCTAATAAAGTTTTAGAATAGGGGCCCCTAAAGTTTGGGTCCCCAAAGCGCTTTGCGGGTGTTAGCGTTGGGCATGCAGGAATGAAGAGTTTTGGAACAGGCGTGTTGCGTTTGAGGATAGCCTATTGCGTTTGCAGCGTCACAACGGCGCCAAAGAAAAGCTGTTATGAATATTAAAATAAAATATAATATTGACGCGAAATAAGTTGGCGCGTGGTGACACTGGCCCCTTGAGGCGAGAACGACGAAGTTCGTGGTTGCGCGCGCGCTCTCCGAGGTCCAGCCATTATTAAAGGCTGACGTGTTTTTTGCCTATCTGTTGCTGTGCAACCATTCTAGCTGTACTAGCTGGGTGACATTTCTGGTGGAAGTGCTGGGTACGGTCGATGTTAAGATCTCCGGAGCGCACCCCACACCTAAGCCCGGCGAGTAGTTCGGCCGAGCTTACCCCTGTGCACGTACGTACCAGCCGACGTCTCCAAGGACTCCAGCCACAGCACGGTTTGCTACCCGAACGGAGTAGAATGACGAACCAACCACCTCCTGCCGCTACTGCAGCATCGCACGTGGTCGTCAATCAGATCCGGGCGCCGAATCATTTCCACGGGAGTGCTTCAGAGGACGCCGACGACTGGCTTGACCATTTTGACCGGGTCGCCAACGTCAACGACTGGACACACGAGCGTAAGCTTCGCTACGTGTACTTCGCTCTTGAAGATTCCGCTAAAATATGGTTTGAGAACCACGAGGCGACACTGACGTCATGGGAAGAATTTCGTCGGCAGTTCCTCAATGCCTTCGCCAGGGCGGACAGGAAGGAGAGGGCGGAGTTAGCAATGGAGTCGAGAATTCAAGGCCCGAATGAGCGAGTGACGGCGTACGTCGAAGACATGAATCGCCTCTTCAGACGTGCGGACCCCTCTATGACTGAAGCAAAGAAGGTGCGCCACCTAATGCGCGGCGTAAAAGAGGACATCTTTGCTGGCCTCATTCGAAATCCGCCGACGACAGTGGCAGAGTTCCACGACGAAGCCACCACCATGGAAAAGGCCCTTCAACAGCGGGCCAGGCAATACAACCGCGACGCCGTGATTTCAAGGGAGCTCTCTGCCGTTACCCTAGGCAACGACGTCGGCGCCTTGCGAGAACTCATCAGGGCTGTCATCAAGGAGGAACTGCAGAAGATGCAGACGACCGCTGCCTCTGTGGGACAACTTTCCATTGCGGAAATGGTGCGCGCCGAGGTCCGACAGGCCGTCCATGTGCCTGAACAGTACGAGGCACCACAGCAGAGAACGCGCCCTGAACTGAGTTACGCAGAAGCAGTACGTCGTCCACCACCCTCAAGTGCGTATAGCATGGTGCACCCCGCTCAGCAATTGGACGTTAGCTTCAGGCCTCGCAGCACACCGCACATGGCCGAAGCAAGAACTAGGAAGAGCGACGTCTGGCGCACCGCTGACTACAAGCCCCTTTGTTACCATTGTGGCGAAGCCGGGCACATCTACAGAATGTGTCCGTATCGTCATGTGGGGCTCCGAGGATTCGCCCCAAATGCACCTCGTCCACGACCTGGTGAGCGGCCGCCGGAAATAGAGAGTTTCGTCGCGAATCGTCGCAATGGTGATCAACGATGGCACGAGCCCCGTTCGTCGTCTCCTGCTCGTTACAGGTCACCATCACCAAGCCAAGCCTTCTCTCGCGGCGCTCTCAGACGCCGCTCGCCTAGCCCGGCGGCTCGGGAAAACTGAGTTCAGCGACCTCCGGAGGTGAGGCCGCTGACGACGACTGTGCGCAAGATCCTCCACTACGACGACAACGACGAAAACAGAACGACGCAGACGTACAGACGCAGTCAAACACCGTGCGAGCGGTAATAACGTCGAACATTCCCGTCACCGTAGACGACGAAGAAATAACAGCGTTAATCGACACTGGAGCGGACACCTCAGTTATGAGCATGGACCTTGCCTGCAAGCTGAAGAAAGTTTCTACCGAGTGGACTGGGTCGCAGATTCGCACTGCAGGAGGCCATCTGCTAACCCCGGTAGGAAGATGCACAGCGCGAGTGAGCATTCGTGGATTTATGTACCTCGGAGATTTCGTTATCCTCCCAAGCTGTTCGAGGGACCTAATTCTGGGAATGGACTTTCTGCAGGCTAATGGAGCCGTCATAAACTTACAAAAGTCGCTGGTAACGTTTTCAACGGCGCAGGCCTTAGCAGGGAGCAGCACTGACGACACGTATGCCAACGCCTTGAGGATTGTCGACGAGAACATCACGGTGCCGCCAAGGAGTAGCGTATTGACCCTCGTAACCTGCGACGCATTCGACGACTATGAGGGTATTGCCGAGGCAAATATCCCGCTGTTGCTCGAAAGACACATCTGCATCGCCCGGGGCCTTGTTCGAATACAGAATAAGTGCTCGCAAGTTTTGTTGACAAACTTCAGCCATGAGTATCAGCACGTCCCACAAGGTACAGCTGTGGCCTTTCTGAACGACATTGCTGACTTCTCCGATGTGGGCACGTTACAGGTGACTTCACCGGATGCAACAACTCACGCCAGCCTGAGTACCCGCGTCCACATCAATGCTGACTTAGCAGATGCACAGAAGGATCAGCTATTGGACCTAGTGACAGAATTCTCTGGCTGTTTTTCCACAGAATCTAAAGTCCAGCGCACCTCCATTACGCAACACCGGATAGTTACAGAGGAGTCAGCGCGGCCTGTTCGTCAGCACCCGTACCGCGTGTCACCTATGGAGCGGGAGGCGATTAAGCGTCAAGTTGAAGAAATGCTCAATGATGACGTCATCCAGCCGTCGACAAGTCCGTGGGCGTCGCCTGTCGTACTCGTAAAAAGAAAGACAACACGCTCCGCTTCTGCGTTGACTACAGACGGCTTAACCGAGTCACCAAACGCGACGTTTACCCCCTGCCACGGATCGATGACGCTTTGGACCGTCTGCGTCATGCTGAGTTCTTTACTTCGTTAGACCTAAAGTCAGGGTACTGGCAAATCGAAGTGGACGAGCGTGACCGTGAAAAAACCGCCTTCGTGACTCCCGACGGGCTATACGAATTTAAAGTCCTGCCTTTCGGTCTCTGTTCCGCTCCTGCTACGTTTCAACGAATGATGGACACTGTACTCGTCGGACTAAAGTGGCAGACGTGTCTAGTGTACCTAGACGACGTTGTTGTGTTTTCCAGCACGTTCGATGAACATCTCACCCGACTACGAAGTGTCCTTACCGCAATACGCAAGGCAAACCTCACCATCAAGCCTGAAAAATGTTACTTTGGCTTCCGGGAACTCAAGTTTTTAGGCCACGTGGTCAGCTCCCAAGGAGTACGACCAGACCCAGAAAAGCTAGCTGCCGTTGCCGAGTTTCCTCACCCTAAAGACAAGAAGGCTGTTCAGCGGTTCCTGGGCCTCTGCGCTTACTACCGCCGTTTCGTTGAAGGCTTCTCGAGGATTGCTGAACCTCTCACGAGACTGACGCGACAAGATGTGCCCTTTGCCTGGACGGAAGACCAAGAGCAGGCCTTCACCGAATTGCGCAAACGCCTTCAATCCGCTCCAGTGCTGGCGCATTTTGATGACACCGCGGCAACTGAAATTCACACAGACGCAAGCAACGTAGGACTCGGGGCTACTCTGGTTCAATGGCAAGACGGAGCAGAACGTGTAATTGCGTACGCGAGCCGTAGTCTCACAAAAGCAGAAGCTAATTATTCAACCACCGAAAAAGAATGTTTAGCAGTCGTGTGGGCCATCAGCAAGTTCCGACCTTACTTATACGGCCGGCCATTTCGAGCGATCAGTGACCACCATTCGCTCTGCTGGCTTGCCAATCTACGAGACCCGTCTGGTCGCCTCGCTCGTTGGAGCCTCCGCCTCCAGGAATACGACATGACTGTTGTCTACAGATCGGGCCGTAAGCATAGCGACGCTGACTGCTTGTCACGTTCTCCTATTCCCTTGACACCCTCCGACTTGGAGCTATATATGCCGTTTCTTGGTGTCGTCGACGTGGTGCGCATGGCTGACTACCAACGTGCAGACTCTGAACTGCTTCCAGTCATCCGACATGTCGAGGGAGCCGACGTTGTTGTCCCACGCCCACTTTCACGAGGATTGACATCGTACTGCCTGCGGAACAATGTCCTGTACAAGAAAAATTTCGAGAACAGCCAAGAAACGTTTCTTCTCGTCGTTCCGACGGCGCTGCGCGAGGAAGTTTTACAGGCGTGTCATGACGATCCCTGTGCCGGCCACTTAGGCTTCGCGAGGACATTAGCGCGCATACGGCAGAAATACTATTGGCCACACCTATTTTCGTCTGTTCAGCGCTATGTGCGAACGTGCCGTGACTGTCAGAGGCGTAAAGTGCCACCCGTCAAGCCTGCCGGCCTCCTTCAGCCTTTGGATCCGCCTCCGGCGCCGTTCCAACAAGTGGGAATGGACCTTCTTGGTCCGTTCCCCACGTCTTCCTTGCAAAACAAGTGGATAATCGTGGCAACCGATTATTTAACTCGCTATGCGGAGACAAAAGCTGTGCCGCGGGGAACTGCTGCTGAAGTCGCCAGCTTCTTCGTCCACAACATCGTGCTTCGTCACGGTGCACCCGCTGTGCTCATTACTGATCGCGGTGCAGCGTTTACAGCGGAGTTGTTGCAACAAGTCGTCACGCTGACGCATACTGACCACCGAAGGACCACAGCCTATCATCCCCAGACTAACGGCTTAACAGAGCGCCTGAACAGAACATTGGCCGACATGCTATCCATGTACATTGATGTGGAACACAAGACATGGGATGAAATTTTGCCATACGTGACGTTTGCTTACAATACCGCTGTGCAAGAGACCACCGAGTTTACACCATTCGAGCTCGTTTACGGACGTCGAGTTACAACCCCCTTAGACGCCATGCTCCCGGTAGACCACGGAACCACAAGGAATGATACCACTGAAGAGTTCGTCGAAAAAGCAGAGGAAGCTCGCCAGCTTGCTCGGAATCGCATCCGCACCCAGCAGAATACCGACGCCTGCCGTTACAACCGGACCCGACGGAACGTCCAGTACTCACCAGGCGACCGCGTGTGGGTGTGGACACCTATCCGACACCGTGGGCTCTCGGAGAAATTGTTGCGCCGCTATTTCGGCCCCTAAGAAGTCGTACGCCGGCTCAGTGATGTGAACAATGAGGTGGTGCCTCAAAGCTCTGACCCTAGTTCGAACCGACGCCGTCCCCGTGCTGAAGTCGTCCACGTAGTACGGATGAAGCCGTACTACGCACGCGAGGGATAAGCAACTCTCACAAACCGCTTCAGCATTGTGTACATTCCTGTATGCCTCTTTTTTTTTTTTTCATGTTGCCACCCTTGCCCATATTGCTCGCCCCATGCCATTGAAGCGACCGGGTCGGTCGCTTTAGAAAGGGGAGCAATGACGCGAAATAAGTTGGCGCGTGGTGACACTGGCCCCTTGAGGCGAGAACGACGAAGTTCGTGGTTGCGCGCGCGCTCTCCGAGGTCCAGCCATTATTAAAGGCTGACGTGTTTTTTGCCTATCTGTTGCTGTGCAACCATTCTAGCTGTACTAGCTGGGTGACAATATTTTATGACAAGAAACGTAATTTAGAGTTTCGTGTTTTTGCCTTTAATTACAATTTAGTACTTATTCTATTAGCAGCATGCAACTTGTTGCGCTTACTTTTGAGTAACCAACTTTACGCACCTTCTCCCAGCGAAGTCAATCCGTGATAGGCCTACGAGCCACGAAATCGACAATTGAATTTGGAATCAGCGGCGTGTCATGAATCAATCATCATTACACATGTTAGTTGAGAGAAAGCGATAACCACAATCACTTCTTGTAGCTTACGAAGTTCACGCATTACCACGAATCAAGCCGAGTTTTGTGCTAGGTTAGAGCCGTAGCTTCGATGGGCGCCGCCATGTTTGTTGACGAAAGCTTTTGGGGCAGCTTTTGGGGCACCCACTAAATCGATGAAATGGCGTGCCCGACGCAAATCCCAATCACAGTTCCCGTCTTGCACATGCGCAATGGCTTCGACGCTATTTCTTTGGGGCCCCAATACGTTTGAGGCCCCTATTCTAAAACTCTAATAATTTCTGGGGTTTTACGGGCCAAAACCACAATATGATTAGGAGGCATGACACAGTGGGGGACTCCGGATTAATTTTGGCCACCTCAGGTTCTTAAACGTACACCGAAGTAGACGGGTGTTCCTGCCTTTTCTTTTTTTCCCATTCTTTCTTATACGTTCTCGCATACTTGGCCCCCTTCCCCATGTTTGAATTCTCCTCCCTGAGGAGGATTCGATCTCACGTCCAACCTATCGAATTGAATCTCGAATCTAAGCACGAAGAAAAATTCATCTAGCAGGAAAAGGAAAATGCAGTAAAGCTTCGCGCCAGAAACGTGGAGTAGGTCGAAAGCTGTGCCAGGCCCGATACTTCATCCGCAATACTTCAACGCCACGATCGACCGATGGCCCCGACCCTATGTTATTGCTCTCCTTTCCTAAGGAGAGCAATAACATAGGTACATGCAGTACAGTGTTAGCCATGTTAGTACAGTGTACTGTGAAAAACCCACTACTCCCAGGTTCATCCCGATGCCCGGGGATCGGGTGCATAACGGTCAAGCGGGGTGTAAGTTTAAGTGCATCAAAGATCAAAGGCACCGGCTCAGACAATAGCACAGAGAGACAAGGAAAGGTGGGGCGGAGGTCATTTCACGCACGCACACACGCACAGCCACGCGGCCGGCTCAGCCAGCTCAAACACAGCTTTTGCCATTCAATTATTCCTTCTCAAATTGACGTCCTTCTTTTCTTTTTTTCTTAACAGTTGGCGCTTCTATTGGACACGCACTTCAGTGATTTTGCGGAGAATTTCTCAGTGCATTGAAAATTCAAACCAGCACGGAAACTGTTCACCATTCCTAATAATTGACAAAAAAAAACGGTATGAAGGGGGCGAGGAGTTGATGGGAGGGAGGGGGGTCTAAACAGCTGGCTCTGAGCAGCATACCACAATCCTCAGTGAGTCGCAAAGCAAGCAGTAACACTTGGTCGATGGAAAGCTTTCCAGCAGCAACAGTGAGATGTCCCGAAAATGATATCATTACTCTTTCTTTTTTTTCGCCTGTTTAATAAATGAAGTAGTATTGCAAACTAGTCTTCAATAAGTGAACGATGCTAAGCAAGAGAGAAATATCATTATTCAAAGCTGGGTATGTGGCCCAAAACTGTCGCGTCTTGTGTGTCGTCAGCTCTGTTGCTAAAGAAGAGAAAATGTGGCAGAACGAGTTCAGTTTGTTTTGTTCCTTAGTTGCTTCTAATACCTGCTGAATCGGCGCTTCTGCCTTTTTTTTAAAAGGACACCGAGCTCGTTTTGACAAGTCGTTGCATATACGGTAAAGAAAAAAAGAACAAAAATTACGAAAGGCAGCAAGCATTACTCTCTGGACGTTTATTTCCTCAATTCATCCTCACCATCATCAGTCTATATCTATGTCCACTGCAGGACGAAGGCCTCTCCCTGTGATCTGCAATTACCCCTGTCTTGCGCTAGCTGATTCGAACTTGTGCCTGCAAATTTTCTAACTTCATCACCCCACCTAGTTTTCTGCCATCCGTGACTGCGTTTTCCTTCTCGTGGTATCCATTCTGTAACTCTAATGGTCCACCGGCTATCCATCCTACGCATTACATGGCTTCCCCAGCTCCACTTTTTCCGCTTAATGTCAACTAGAATATCGGCTATCCCCATTTGCTCTCTGATCCACACCGCTCTCTTCCTGTCTCTTAACGTTAGGCCTAACATTTCTCGTTCCATAGCTCTTTGTGCGGTCCTTAACTTGTTCTCGAGCTTCTTTGTTAACCTCCAAATTTCTGCCCCATATGTTAGCACCGGTAGAATGCAATGATTGTACACTTTTCTTTTCAACGACAGTGGTAAGCTCCCAGTCAGGATTTGCTAATGCCTTCCGTATGCACTCCAGCCCAATTTTATTCTTCTATAAATTTCTTTCTCATGATCAGGGTCCCCTGTGAGTAATTGACCTAGATAAACGCACTCCTTTACAGACTCTAGAGGCTGACTGGCGATCCTGAATTCTTGTTCCCTTGCCAGGCTATTGAACATTACTTTTGTCTTCTGCATAATAATCTTCAACCCCACTCTTGCACTTACTCGGTTAAGGTCCTCAATCACTTGCTGTAATTCGTCCCTATTGTTGCTGAATAGGACAATGTCATCTGCAAACCGAAGGTTGCTGAGATATTCGCCGTTGATTCTCACTCCTGGGGCTTCCTAGTCTAAGAGCTTGCATACTTCTTCTAAGCATGCAGTGAATAGCATTGGAGAGATTGTGTCTCCTTGCCTGACCCCTTTCTTGATAGGTAACTTTGTACTTTTCTTGTGGAGAACCAAGGTTGCTGTGCAATCCTTGTAGATATTTGCCAATATATTCACGTATGCCTCTTGTACTCCTTGATTACGCAATGCCTCTATGACTGCTGGTATCTCTACTGAATCAAATGCCTTTTCATAATCTATGAAAGCCATATAGAGAGGTTGATTGTACTCCGCAGATTTCTCGATTACCTGATTGATGACATGGATATGATCCATCGTAGAATATCCCTTCCTGAAGCCAGCCTGTTCTCTTGGTTGGCTTAAGTCAAGTGTTGCCCTGATTCTATTTGAAATTACCTTGGTGAATATTGTATACAATACTGAGAGCAAGCTAATGGGTAAATTATTCTTCAATTCTTTAACGTCTCCCTTTTTATGGATGAGTATAACGTTCACTTTCTTCCAGCTTTCTGGTACACTTGAAATCGTGAGGCATTGCGTATAAAGGACTGCAAGCTTTTTAAGTATGATATCTCCTCCATCCTTGATTAAATCGACAGTTATTCCATCTTCTCCAGCAGCTTTTCCCCTGATCATGTCTTTCAAGGCCCTTCTAACTTCATAGCTAGTTATAGAAGGGGTCTCTGTATCCTGTTCATCACTACTTCGAATGAAAGTAGCTTGGCTGTTCTGGGCACTGTACAAGGAATTATAGAATTCTTCCGCTGCATTTACTACGCCATCAAAACTGCTGGTGATCTTACCCTGCTTATTTTTCAGCGGATACATTTTGCCTTGTCCTATGCCTAGTTTTCTTCTCGCTGATTTCGTGCTGCGTCCATGTTTTACTGCTTCCTCAATCTTTTCCACGTTATAATTTTGGTTATCCCTTACTTTCTTCTTGTTGATCAGTTTCGACAGTTCAGCTAATTATATCTGACTTGGCGAGTTAGACACTTTCATGTTTTGCCGTTTCTTTATTAGGACCTTTGTTCCTTGAGAGAGCTTACCTACAGGTTGCCTTGGTGTCTTACCTCCCACTTCAATTGCTGCTTCTGAGATCAACCTAGTTACGGTTTCATTCATTACCTCTATGTTGTCTTTATCTTCCTTTTCTAAAGCTGCATATTTGTTTGCGAGCACCCGCCTGAATTGGTCTGCTTTTACGCTTACTGCGTCTAGGCTGGCCTGTTTCGTCATGACTAACTTTATTCTTTCTCTCTTCAAATTGAGAGAAATCCTAGACCTCACTAACCTATGGTCCCTGCACTTTACCCTACCTAACACTTCTACATCCTGTACTATGCTGGGATCGGCAGAGAGTATGAAATCTATTTCATTCTTTGTTTTTACACTTGGGATTTTCCAGGATCACATCCTGTTGCTGCGCTTCCTGTAGAAGGTATTCATTATTCCGAGCCTATTCTTTTCCGCGAATTCTACCAACATCTCTCCTCTAGTGTTCCTAGTATCGATACCGTAGTTGCCAATTGCTTGCTCGCCTGCCTGCTTTTCCCCCACTTTTGCATTGAAGTCGCCCATGACTACAGTATACTGAGTTTGCAACTTTCTGATTGCTAATTCAACATCTTCATAAAACTGTTCTCTTTCTTCATCATCGTGACTGGAGGTTGGGGCGTAGGCTTGTACAACCTTCATTCTATACCTCCTATTCAGCTTTATTACGACGACTGGTATACCCTCTCAATATTGCTGTAGAATTCATCAATGTTGTCCGCTATGTCCTTATGGACTAGAAATCACTCCGAATTCTCTCTTATCTGGAAGACCTCTGTAGCAGAGGACGTGGCTGTTAGTCAGCACTGTATAAGCCTCACCAGTTCTTCTCACCTCACTAAGGCAAATAATATCCCAGGCAATACCTGATAACTCTTCACATAGCCCTGCTAAGCTAGCCTCACTCGATAGGGTGCGCGTGTTCAACGTTGCCAGGTTCAGTTTCCAGCAGCAACTGTTCGCGACATTTTCCACGACATTTTCAGGCATGGAGTGGCGCCTGATACTGGGAAAAAATTGCCGAGAGCTAGCTGGGCTATACTATTCCACGTGCACCAAATTAGGAATACCCACTAAACTTCAACAAAGTCACTCCCTCACCAGAACAGGAATTGGCCTCCCTGGTGCAGTATTCAGCCGCTACCTCCCAAACGACTCCTACAATTTACCCATGGCCCTCAATCTCCAGCTGCTGCGGAGCACCTGACCAAAGCGGCGGTCAGACCTGCTACGCGGCAGAGGGTTCTAAGAGTCTATGGGTCCGGACAGGCCCCCAATGAAAACAATGGAAAATTTCCCTAATTATAGTCACTCAGATCTCACCTTCACACACACGAGTGTCAGCAACAGTGCAAGAGATTGTGCGAACACGCTACTTTGTACGTCCTAGTACCTAGACTAGAGCACTGCACGGGCCGATTTTTGCGGCCCGGGCCCGGCCCGGGCCCGTTTTCACATTGGGTGGCCCGCCCGAGCCCGATCAAAACATTTATGGCGAGACCCGGGCCCAGCCCGGGCCCGGAAATGATCTACGTTACCCGCCCGGCCCGGCCCGCCACCCCTTTATCTTAAGCCCGAGCCCGGCCCGAGCCCGACTCGAAACCGGCCCGAACCCGGCCCGAGACCGAAAAATACATGTTTTTCAGAGTTGAGAAGCCCGAGAATAACTCACAGAAAGCCCGAGCCCGGCCCGGGCCCGCGTCAAAAAACCCGAGCCCGGCCCGGGCCCGGGTCAAAAAGCACACGCCGTGCCCGAGCCCGGCCCGAGCCCGTGAAAGAACTCCTCTACCCGGCCCGCGGGCCCGGGCTTTCGGGTAAGCCCGAGCCCGTGCAGTGCTCTAACCTAGACTATGGCCGGGATAATGTGATGATTCTATTCCAATTCTATTTCTATTCCTTTTCGCCCATCGTCTGTGTCAGAAGCGGCGCTCCGCCGGCGTTATCACCGACACCGGCTCGCCGCGAACGGTGAATAATAAGGAAGGAATAGATTCGAGCAAAATAAATACTTACATTACACCGGCCTATGCTTAATGGGGCTCATAACACATGCTTCAATGTTGTCTTCCTTTTAATTGGCTGCCTCAGTCTGACATCGTGGGCTTAAACAAGAACGTTTTTTGCGTTTGCGCTGTAGACTAGAAAATAATTCCGCACTGTATCATTTTACCTCGTCGCCAAATAATTTAAAAAAGGAGCTCACTGTGGACTTTTAGCGTAATGCAAAGTGGGTTTTCCTCCTGTTTTCGTTGAGAAATACGTTTATTTTGTAGGCATAGTAATGCTGCATGTCACGCGCTGATGTTCACTACAATATAAGAGGAAATGTTCACAATTTCTTTATCCGAGGTGGTCATTTCTAAGTTTTCCATAATTTTTAAAAATCGGTTATGGAAGATAGCATAATTATTGTCCTTAAGCTGCATTATTCGAAGAGGCGGACATTACCAGCACAAAAAAATAAAAACATATACTCAAGTAATTAACAATAAAGTCACGAATTAACTTCCGAATCAATTTGGGGCACACCGGTGAGCTTGCAAGCCGGGTGGTCAAAACTAATCCGTAATCCCCCACTACGGCGTCGCTTATAGCTCGTGCTTTCATTTGAACGTTAAACCCCTTTTATCATGTACATCACGATATTTATCGTCTCGCATGTGGCACAACGCTTGTGCAAAACTGTCAGATGAAATGAAGGGCTCAGTGTTCGAGAGAGAGAGATGGGAAAGAAAGGCAGGGAGGTTAACCAAGGTCACGCCCGGTTCGAGAGAAATACGCGGCCTATATGAGGGACTACGTAGTAGAGGGCTTCGTACTAATTTCTACCAACGGGGTTCCTTTAATGTGCACCTAAGTCTAAGTGCAAGAGCGTTCTTTTCATGTCGCCCCGATCGAAACGCGGCCGGGAATCGAACCCACCACCTCGTACTCCGCAGCACACCGCCATAGCCACTGAGACGCCACTGCTGCTGCGCGACTGTGTCCGCAGCCTCAGGTAGAATTGGCCGTAAGTTGAAGGACCGATTATGGGCATGCTTAGTGACACTTACCGGCATGTGGCACGATGTCCATCTTGGATGCAACATATACTGCACTCTAACTTCATGAAGTTCAGCATGAAGTACGGACTCTGGCATCAGCTCGGATCACTTGTGACATTCCTCGCCAGACCAGTTTTGAAATTCAGTTTTGAGTGTATATGGCCAGCAGAAAAAATGAAAAAAAGTAGTGCATTATGAAAACGAACTTAAAAAAAAACTAAACAGTTTTATTTTTATTGCAGAAAATTTTGTTCAATAGAAAAAAAACAATCGTTATTTTAAAAAAAAGAAACATCGTTTATTCTTGAAGTGCTTAAAGATAGTTTTGGTTTTAACAGATCCGTAAAGTGAAATTTGTTCATCCATATAGTGTGAGCTAATTCTCAATTAAGATTTGTGTGCTGCTTCGTGCACCGGCCACGTAATTATGGGCAGACAGATATGGTACGCGTGAGCCAGTCGGCCGTAATTTCGGGGAAAAAAATACAGCCGCTATCCGCGCAAGCCATGCCACTCTGAGCGCTATAAATACCGGTGTAGTAGATACTTGGGTGTGTCGCGTAGCACCGGTTGTCTTGTCGTCAGCTGCGTTGTCACATCTCACATGTTCTATGTAGTGCGCTTATTTGTACTTGTATGATCTGTTACAACCACATCCAAGCATTTGACTCTCGTATTCCCTGATAGCTGCAGTGATGTTACTGTAATAGTTACTCCTACGAGGGAGTAAACTGTGTAAAAAGAAATTTTGTGGAATGAAGAAAAAAGCTATCAACAGAAAATGTTAGTGAAACTTACACAAAATGTATGTTCTGTTACTTGCAAAAAAACTTACAGTGTAGTTTTGTGCATTGGTTCGGTACGTCGCTTTCTGCTATATTGGTTTCCTTGTATCTATTACCGGTCCTCCTGTGCCAAACTCTTCCTCTTCAAATTTCTTGCCCTGCCATTTCTAGTCGACATTAAGCTGTCAGCCTCCATCCTAGACGGTAACAGTGGCCATAAGAATTTTCGTTGTTCCACCTTTTCTAGCTCTTTTCGCAACCAGTACAAACAAGTGCATCAATTATTCTGCCACTTTGAGGCACCTGCTTTGCACCCTTGAAAGGAAATTACGCTTTATATTACGGACGGCAACATGGCCTTGAGCGTAAGAGCTGCACGAAACCGTGAGTGCGCTCTCTTTAACAAGCCGTTCCTACTGTCTGTGGTACAGATGCATATAGTTAACTATGTTTTAAATCCTGTTCACCTTTTTCGTGTGGTAGGTGCATCTTGAGTTTACTTTGTTTGACCACAAACATTCGCTATAGGTGATCATTTCGAGAAAACAAAGTTAATATATTTCATAACACCAGCTCCCGCTGCACTATCGATTGAGTGCAGGGTCCCTGGGAGTGAAAGGGCCGTAAAAAGCTGTAACCTCGACACTTGTCACCGAAGGACACATCGGCGCCCTTGCTTCTGATATCGCGTACATTTACTCCACTTAAATGATGATTGTGAGTATAAATACAGTTTATTTTTTTATTTTTACGGCTCGTCTTTGTTAAGAAATTTGCTAGCATTTAATTCTTGAAAGTATGGCCGATGTAATGTTCTAGACGGACTTATAGAACTCTCATAACTGATTCAGCCACGTGTGAATGCGCACGTTCACCGTGCTCCAAGAAGCATGCGATCTTAATGCTGTTTTAAAGCTGGTAAGGACATTAAAAAGAAAACAAAAAGTCGGAAAACATGAGAAAGCTCATCTGAAAGAAAATCGCCCAGGTTTTTATTAATGTTCCCCGACTCCTACTAATGGAGCCAACTGGAACCAGCGAGTCGCAACTATGAATATTTCCTTATTAAGTTATTTTGGTGGCTTGACATTTTTGCCGGGTATTAGTCACTATTTTAACGTCTGTGAGAGACAAGGGCTCGTGCCGCTTGTATATCTTATGCGTTTATTTTATTCTTCTAATACATTTTCAGGAATATCTTCTTAGCCTCCTGAGCACTATAACGATCCAAGACAAAAGTCAGTGGATGTTTTCTGTGGATGTTTATGATGGATACTGCTGATTGTTTCGCTATTTCTTTCACACGCTGCACATTGTTTGGTCCTAATATCTGGTGGACCATGGGTGAAGCACTCGGAGACCACAAATTTGCAAGCAATGTATTTACTGTGGCAATCATACGCTTAGTTGTGAATTCTTCCCTTACTTTTATTTGGTGGTGTTGTTGCTTGTTTGTGGCTCAGAGACAGCGAGAAAGTGCTCTTCAGGAAGGAGTTTGCTGATACAGCAGTTTCTTTACCATCCAGATCAGGGAATAGCTAGGTCAACCGAAGTGCGCTAAGCCACCTGCTGCACCTATACGTTCTTCGTTTAAGAAGAAAGAAGGCGGGCAAAACGAAGACGAAATAGGGGGGGGGGGGATCTATTATGATCAGGGACGTTCTCCAAATGGTCGCCAATCACACAAAAAGACGCACACACTCTGATCTTCCCGCATTACAGTGACTGCTTAAGGCTTTAGGTCCCCCAATTTCTTCTCGTTACTGACAACTCAGGCAGAACATTTCCTTATCGCGTTCCATCTGTGTAGGGTACCCGGCATGCGCTATACGTCCGTAGTGATTCGCTATAGGTATACTGAATGGCAAGCAATTCTTACACCATTCGTTCGTACAAGAGCATTTCTTAAATTTTTGTGTGCTCCTGGTTTGCCTTTAACGGTTCGCTCGAGTATGAATCGCCTTCCTTAGTTATCTCTCGATCCTTAATACCTCTAAGGCATTTATCCTGACTTTTCTTTTGTTGTTTATTTCCCACTTTCTTGTCTTGGTGCTTCTCGACCGTGAGCACTGAAGCCTTCAACTGAGGCTGTGACATGCGACCGACAAGGTAACGCAAGCTTGGAGTCACCGCGCAAGTGGCTTGCGGCGTATATGCCCAAGAACTTAACTCACACATCAAAGCTCGCAGCTCTTTCTTCAGCACCTTAAAGGCAGAACGCATTGTGTTCTTCTTTCACCTTGATAAATTGCGCTATACGCCAAGAATTCTCGACAATGTGCTTTTAGTTTCACCACCTCGGCAATCTTGTGCATCCAAAAGACGGGACGCTGGGAGACACCGCTAAAACGCACACACGTATGCGACGTACTAACAGACACTATTACCATATAACAATAAAAATTAAGAGCGGTAGTATACTGAGAATAATAGCTGAGAGATCGCAGTAATAATGTGCGAATAGTGGCTTCACGCGTGTACATAAGCTCCTGATGTCGGACGTGGTACCCTATTTGTAACATAAGCCCTGCTAATAACAGCAACCGACACTGTCCTAATGGGATTGCCTCTACCCCAGTCACACACTCATTTGGACAAAAATAAGCTGTTCTGACCGTATAACAGGGTTGCTTAATAGGTTGAGTTACTGCACCAGATACCTTGAAGAACTCTGCTATTTAATAAAGGTTGAAAGGGAAAGTAAGTCTCCGAAGTGAAACAAACAGCAAAGTTAAGTGATGACTGAGCGTCATTGTCCTGTTCTTCGCTACTGCAGCGCGGGCCCGATTTTCTTGGCTTTACCTTGGCTATGAGTGGCCTTTATGAAGACTTTTGCTTTCTACATTGGGATGACCGACAACACTGTGGGATGACTGTAGTCGCGAGGAGACTCTTCAACGCGTTCTGTGTGACACCCTCGCTACAATTTACAGAGACACTCGCTCCCAATTGCGCTGGCTCGCTTTGATCAGAGACCGTTATCTGAGCAAACTGTTTTGGAATGCCGACCCCATAAGCCATCGCAGCAGTAGGTGACGAAGGTACTGTTACGGTTTTATTGTTTGTGACCGCCCCCTTCCTCCCCTATGATGTTTTCATGTTTTTGTGCCTTTGACGGTGTGTTTCAGCCTATTTAAATGTTTGTCTGTCGCAAAAACAAATCAGTTGTCAGTCAGTGCAACATGTTTTCCATCTCCCTTCACTTTGGTCCGTGTGCTTAGCGCTGTTCCCACCCGATTCTGTGCTGTGATAGTGTGCGGTGATCGTGACCGGCTGTGATCGTGCGTCTGGGCTCTCTGTTTTTCTCTTTCTTCTTATCTTTTTTTCCTCCTCTTTCCCACGAGACCTTCTTTCTCGGGTTTGCCCGACAGTTGTGTGCATGTTCGAATTGCGGGAGAGACATGTGGGGACTTTTGCTCCTTGAAATCTGGCTTTCCCTTGGTACTACATTACAAGGGAACTAGGGCGCGCTTTGGTCCGTTTGTCCCTAGCCGAGCTGCACTACGCGACAGGGGATAAATACTCGGGACGGAATAAGCTAGCTCTCCGTTCGGCTTTCGTGGCGCCTCGCTGAAGCATTCGGCTCGTGTGTGAGGGGCACTGCATTTGAATTTTTTTACTTTCTTTTTTTAATACTTCTGCCATATTATAGCCTTTGCCCCTTTCACTTCTACAGTACCTGCTTTTTTTTTCAATGTTTCGCCACCACGCCTGACACTGAGGATTCCTGCTAAGGGGAGCGAAGCGACCCGGTGCGAAGATCGTGGGTGTTGGCTTGGGTAGATGCTGCTTCAGCGGCCGCATACCAATGAATAATGGCACGTTGTTACTGCAAATCCGTTTAGTGTTAAATATTCACTTGCGCGTTATACTGAAGTTCTTGTTTATGCCTGGGCAGCGCATACGCAAAGCATGCCCTCAGGCAAGTACTTCTCCCGTCGCCGACCATCGTGTAATTGGCTGAGGGCCGAAGATGCACTGCGAAGCGGCAAACCTTATGTTATGTGCCGCCGCAGTGACACGGACCAACCACTGACGACAAAAAACTTACGCTTCGCCATTACGCACTCTGTATCGGCCACTATGATCCTGTCTGCTCAGAAGTTTAGGCGGCCGATGAAGCAAAGCGCGTCGCTCCCTCCTTGACATTTATGCAAAGGCACATTTATATTCGCAAGAGAGGCAATATTCCCCTGCAAAACGTCCCCACATTGCTCTCTGGGGACTTTTGGGTTGGGCAGACGCGAGAAAGAAGCTCTCGTCACCTTACCTGTTCCCCTGTGCTAGCAAACCGGATTTTCTCCGTTCTGGTTAGCCTCCCGGCCTTTCTCTTTTCTTTCGTCTCTCTCTCTCTCCTACCGAGTTGTCATTTTCTTCAATAACCACAAAATTTAGTGGGCTGTTCCGGAAGGTAAAACCGAAATTCTGTCGGGGTTTGTGGGTGTAAAACACTACAACGGTGTACAGATTATTCGCATAGAAAATGAGCAAAATAGCTAGTGTGGCACGCTGCGGCCGCTGAACTGAAAGGCTCCACATCACTTTTATTGCGATAGCAATTATATGGACACCCCAAGCGCACTTCTGGCGTCGCCGTCGCCGTGATGTTTTGTATAAAGTCTAAGGGCGATAACGCCATCGCCGCGCGCCCTATGCTGTATGTGTGAGTAAAAGCGCGCGAGGGGAGCCGACGATCACGGCTCAATCTGGAGCGCGCAAGAGTGGGAAACTGACAGGAAACGTGCCGTCTTCCGTCGCGTGAAAGGCCCTGGGGAAATGGCAGAGAGGGAGGGAGGGACGGCGTCGTTCTCCGACAGCAACTGCTATTTCGCGACTGCGCGCATGGGGAACCGACGATCGCGGCTCAATCTCGAGGGCGCTGGGAGGAAGGCGGTAGGCAGCGCTCCGGAGGGAGGGGGGGGGGGGGGGGGGCAGCATTTTACTCCGATAAGGCGCGCTCGGTCTTGCGCGCCTTATCTTGAAAGCAAGCTGCAGGCGGCTCGTACCTTTGTGCGTGCGGTGTTCTCGTCGCTCAGTTTGTGTTGAAGCGATAGACAGCACGAAGGTCACTTCGGGCGCTGCTGCCGCCGCGCTCCCTCACGCTAGTGTTTTGACAGCGAGTGTCTACGGTCGTCGAGTGTGATGTGTTCATGTTTGCCTGTGCGGCTGACACCATGCTTGTTAATTCAGGTTGTAAGCGAAAATTTCCAAGTTTATACGGCCAATAAAACTACTATCCTTACTTGGTATAGCTGTCTACTAATTTACTATCGCAATTGGTGCTTCACCTTTCGGGCAAAACTGAGGCTTGTTTTGTTTAATGTAGACATAATGAAAAAAGAAGGGGTGGAGGGGGGAGAGAGAGGGTGATAGAACACATCTAGATCATCGTCCCCTCTACCTTGAAGAGTAAAATGGTCAACAAAATCGCAATCAGACAGGCGCTAACACAGGACCACGGAAGCCTGGAGGTAACTATACAGTTCTTCACAGCCTCCACGCGCGCGGCTGGGAATACCGAGGTAATCTGACTGATGAAGATTAACATCCAAAGGCAACAAAATGGCTCTGAGGCACCATAATGAAAGGCTACTGGTTAGTTTTGGTCACCTGGGGTTCTTTAACATGCCCACTGAACTCGGTACACGATTTTTTTTCTATTTTGCCCTTTTCAAAATGTGGCCGCCGTGACCAGAGCTCGAACCCGCGATCTCGTACTCATAAACGGAAGGCCACAGCCACTAAGCCAGTATGAAGCATGGAATTGCTGGCCGCAATTCATCTTTTATACATATAGTATACGGCCACAGAATCAGTTCCATATTGATTGATTGATTGATTGAAGTAGACAAGGTGGTGAATGAGCGAATGAGTGAGTGAATGAGTGAATTGGGTGACTGGCTGTCCAGCCAGGCTTTGATACAAAGGCGGCGCCAGTATCGGAGGATGGTGCTGGCGTTGCACCGTGCAAAGTTGGCAATGTTTGTGCAACGGACCATTTATTTACATTGGAAATACCCGTACTCCAGTGGCTATAGAGACAGCTGCTAAGTACCTTTTCTATTTACTTGTCGGCCTGCCAACGTGAAATTTAGTGCAGAATTCCCGACGACGCATGTATTGTTTGGGCATATCCATAGTAGTAGTGGTAAACGTCGCCTACTGTGAGGCATCGCTGCAATAGACACGACGCAGACTGGCTGGGTTCGTGTCAGATTTGTTAATCAAAGCAACTGTGGTTCATTTCTGCTAGCCGTTCTGATTAAAAGAGAGAGAGACAGAAGAAAGGGGAAAGGCAGGGAGGTTAACCAGATGGGAAGATCCGGTTTGCTACCCTACGCTGGGGAGAGAGGGGAGGGGAGGTAAAGTGACAGGAAAGTAGAGATAAAGAACGGAGCACAGATACACCATCGCAATCGATCACAGGTGGCACAGCACAGTAGCACTTGCAGCACTATAAACGCTACAGCCGCTTTTCCATGTCTGTTGCCCTTAGAAACTGCAGCAGTGCCCTCGTCGTCGTCCGCTGCGATGGCTTGTGATGTCAGCATTCTAAAATAAGTTCCTCTGTTAGAGGTCTTTGGTCAAAACGCGCTATCGCGTGTACGAGCGATCGTCTCTGTAAATTGTAGCGAGGACAGTCACAGAGAAGGTGCTGAAGAGTCTCCTCGCTACCACAGTCATCACACCAGGCGTCGTCGGCCCATCCGATTCGGAATGCAAAAGACTTAGTAAAGGCCACTCCTAGCCATATTCGAAAAAGTAGGGTAGCTTCTTGATGGCAGAGTTCAGTGGTTTCCAAGTCACTGCGGCGGGATAGGAGACGAACACGCCGATAACACTGCCCGGTCGGCTCTTCAAGGCGACGAAGAAGAACCAATACCGTTATCAAGGACAGATGCCACTCGAAAACTTCGAATGCTCACCCGGTGTATCACATTCTCCCTGTGGAACGCAGGAAGTTTTCAAAGCCACCGGCTGCTCAACTTAGACTCCTCTCTACGCCTTTGCATCCCGTTCTGATTAAAAGGCCCGTAGTGATCAGAACGTACGCTGCTCTTAATGATTTGGACCCACGGCGTGTACACCGGCATTGCCGAATACTTTGACTACGAGAAAGTTCTACATTTCTCCTACTTCTGCATGAACACCATGCGAAGTCTGCGCTGTCACTTTACTTAAGCCTATAGGTTCACCATAATTTAAAGTGACTGCCATGTTTAATCTAGCGTAAGCTTGACCCGTATGTTAACCACTTCTACCTAGATTAACGAAGCGTAACTTGATTGCCACACTCAATTCTATGCTACGCTATAGCAAGATAATTGATAGATCAATTGAGGCCTCCGGGGTATGTTGTAGACTCACTCACAACTTCTGTTAAGTTATTTAACGTTCCCGCAAACGCGACTAGCTGATGAAACAGCAAAATCAGGAAGACAATTTTGCAACCTAATCTGAGTGACAGTATTGAGAAACCCGTTCGCCTGATATTTCTCAACACCATTTGCAGAGAAAAAGAAAAGGGCAAAACCGAGTCCTCATTACAAGCAAGCCAAAACAGGCTAAGACTACTAGTTCTCGTTCATTGTGCGTTCCAGTAAACACCGTGAACAATCTCTGAACACTCCGCCCATTTGCATGTGTCGTCTGCAACTGACAGTATATAGCAAAGTTTCAGAAAATATTCTTCTTTCTGGTGTTTTACGTGCCAAAGCCAGTTCTGATTATGAGGCACGCCGTAGTGGAGGGCTCCGGATTAATTTTAACCACCTGGGGTTCTTTAACGTGCACTACAACGCAAGCACACGGACGTTTTTGCATTTTCGCCTCCATCGAAATGCGGCTGCCGCGGCCGAAATTCGATTCCGTGACCTCTTGCTCAGCAGCGCAATGCCTTAGCCACTGAGCCACCGCGGCGGGTCTTTCAGAAAATAAACAAGACCCGTATCAATCCATCGACTCTGCGCATTTCTGTGCGTCATGTGTAACATCCAATAACTACCAATGTTTCGCGGCACGAATCACGCTGAGAACTGTTGCCCCCGAAAACATGCAAATTTCACTCCCGCATTGCTTCGTCCTTTTCTCTGTCACGTTATCTTGCACCTTTTCACCCAATGCTTGTTTGTTTTATTACAATGGTCTATCGGTATACGCCGAGGTATTTCAGCGGTGACCATTCAATCAGCAATCACTCAGTAGTTCTTTCGTCCATGCAAAATGTCGATTATTTTTTTTCTGTTTTTTTTTTTTTTTTAACACGATTGTCTCTTTGCAATGCTCACCTGCTATGCTCTCAACTGAGAGTGGCAGTATTGAAAATAAATAAATAAAAATGAAGAAAATATGTGCGTTCGAGAGGAAAACACAAGGTCCGTCTGGCATAAGCACAGCCACTCGATTAGGTGCCGACACAGTTGAATGACCGCGTAGAACGAAACGCTTTTAATGTGCATCCATGAGCCTGACGATGGCGGCGGCTTTATTTGCAGCTGATATTATTTTATTACAGTTTTACAAAATGCGGCCATGGCATCATGTTTAGATAGGTGGGTTTAAAAACACAAGATTATTAGTTTTATCACAGCTCGGTTACCTTTTCATTTGCGTAATGAACGAGCGAACAAGATCGACCTTTTTGCTAGCGCATGTCGGCAAACACCCAAAGAACAGTCCGGCCGACACCGTGACACTTGGTCCTTGCCGATAACAGCATAAGATCGAATAAGCATCGCAAAAATAAATGACTACAGCATTTTAATCAAGAAACGTATTCTCGGATCCACTTTCGGTGAACTTATTTCTTTCGCATGACGTAGCACACGGCGCATTGGACGCGCCTTGGACGATCGGAGCGGTTTTGCTCAACCAGTCAATCTGCGTGCGCTGAAAGTGGTATCAGCGAAAGTGATCGTCTGAGAATACGTGCACAAGTTCAATTGCATATATTGTGTGTTTTTTACCTATATAGATCGAGAGCTTATAGAATTAACTTGGTTACATGAGATTCGTCTTGGAATAAATGGAAACATTGTATCGTGTACTAAACACGATATTAACAAACTATAAGTCATAGAGAGGAAGGCCGTTAGGGTTATTATATAAAATGCAGACAAACTGATTCACCATCACAGCTTCTAAGAAAGAAACGGATCTTATTCCTAAATTTTGTCGAACAAAAATAGAGGGTCTAAAATTTGGAAACCAAATAAACAAGAGCAGGTTAGCATTCAAATGTCGAAATACGTCTCTAAATCTGGGAAGGAAAAAGCTTAAAAGACAAACACTCTCATATGCTTACATTCATACTGAGTGTTTTAGGATTTTTTTTTATTTACCGCAATAGGATCAAACAGCTTAGGCATTTCTGTCTTACTAAACGCACATTATTAGATAGTTATTTTGTCCGCAATCGAGATAGTGTGCAGAACTTATAGTATGCAGGTTTCCTGAAATCTTCTTCCAGCTCATACTTTTGTTCTCTTTATAACTGAACTGTCCGTAAGCTCAATTGATGCCTTATTTACTTGCTTCTAATCTTGAATTTCAGAACACTGTAAATATTCATTTACCTTGAGCCCGGGTTGCGTTCAGCATGTTCCCTCTTCTGTTACCTAGTTGCTGATGCATCAACTATTCACTTTGTTGGGACATTATCTATTCATGCATACGTCCTCGCGCCGTACAAATACAATAATTTTGCTGTTATCACTAAATATCAGTCTGTAAAAAGCAAACAGTTGAGGTATTGAAAACAAACACGCTTTAAGCTCAGAGTTATACGGGACACTGTTTTTTGAAGAACTACTCGAGCACCGTCCGTATAGAAGAAACGAAGATGCTTAAGGCACGCTGGGCTAAAGGTTATGACAACGGCTACTATACATCTTTGGTCGTGACTAAGCGGACATGTAATGGAAAAATGGATGTAGCGAGAAGATGGTAATTTTCTCTTCATTTTGGCTGTAAGCATGTAAATCGATCCGGTGCAGCATTGCAGCAATGTAGTGCTCAAGATAACACATCCGCGCCCCGCGAACGACGCGAAGTTGTATATACGACCAGCAACCATCTTAACTTTTGCCAGTTTTTAGTGTCGATCGCGTCTAACTTGTGTTTTTTTTTTTCATATCATACTGAGACTACTTGGCTATCCAAAAGCGACGACGACATGAAGATAGCCTTACGCAATCTCCGCTTCGAGCATTCGTTCCCGCTTCATGTGACAGCGAGACTTATCTGAACTGCATTGTCTTCTTTCATGTTAAACGCCGTCCATTATATATTTGCTTGTTTATTCCTTCGATTTCTCGCGAGCGTGTATAGCGTAGCGCGGGAGACGCGAGATTTATGAGCGCTTCCATTTAAAGCGTTCAAAAAGACGCACTCTGAAAAATAAACGTGTCCTATTTCCTCGAGGGCATTTTCACCGTCGAAACCATTGCATAACTTCTGGGCTACCAGCAGCACTGCCGCCGCCGTTTCAGTTCAGGCAAATTGACTACACCATTCGGCGTGGACCTCCATCCCGTATGCCCCCACCCCGCGTTCCTTTTCAGCTCGACGTTTTTTTTTTTTTTTTTTTTTTGCTCGCGTGCGTGTGCCATCTGAGGATAGACTCTGTTCTCCCGTTTTGCTCTGCATCACAATTTCTGGCTGACGGGGCCTCGCAGCTTCAGTTGAGCATTCTCGCTCGAGCCAGGCCAGAGATGCAGCAGCACAAGCGAAAAGTCGCAAAAGAAAAGGGGTAACTTCTCTGTTCTAGTGTCTTCCGCACGAACGCGAGGAGTGAACGTGGCCGTACGACGGAAGACTTGGAAGGCTATCGCACGGCCGCATACGGTTCAATGAAGTGCAGCTATTTTTTTTTCTTTCTTTTGTGCATTCCGTGTAGACTTCCTGACAGTCTTGGCGGTTAAAATTTTAGGCTGGAACTGGCGCTGCACCTCCCTCAGTCGGGAAGTTTTATCAAGTGCAACATGCTCACCACGTAAATAGTAATCACAAATAAAAAAATCTTTTTCGGGATCTAAACTTCTTGACTATGGCAGAAGCAGGCTTCTGCAGCGGACATTGCCATCTCCTCAAGAACAATCTTGCGATGCACACAGCGTCCTCCTCATCCAGTGCATTATTGTCTATTCTGGCCTCCACAGCACACGCATAGACGCCAGAACCCTCAGAGCCTGTATGGGGCACAAAGTCTCGTACAAACCGCTAAACTCCAAGGAAATTCCCGATATCACAGTGGTTAGCACGTCCAGCTCCCTAATGAGCAGGAGCATGAGCTTGAATCTTAGTGGTGGTAGTGGCAGCCTATGGCGAGGTTGAGGATCTTTTTAGGGGGTACAGACCCCCATCAAGCCTATTTTTGAGCGTTCCGTCTGTGCTCCTGACAACTATGTTTTTATGCACTTTTGTCCAATAAACTTTGACTCCAAGGTGAGCTGACGACAACACGGTCGTCGTCTGCTTAACGAAAAGGACGGATACAACAAAGGCAGTTTCGAGACGCTAACTGCTACTGCAGTAAAATTAAGGAGGTCTACTCTACTAGAGGTCAATTTTTCACCTCTCAATTCCGCTTCCTGACATACCTTTGACTCTGTGTGAGGGCCACGATGACTCGACATGTTATTGGTTATGTGCCGCCATTATTCTGAAGACAGTGTGGCATATTCCAAACGTATCCGGCATCAAGCGTCAATGTTTTCCTGTTAATAAGCCATGAGCAAGAAACTAAATTTTCGAGAAAGAAGAGACGGGCGGCCGTCAGATGCCATTTATTCCTCGGTCTGACCTGTCGACTAATGTGGCGCTGGAACGAGCCTTCGCATTCCGCGTCCTGAACCTCTTCTTGCATTACAGTTTCAGCAATATATGTACCTGTAGTACTACAGAACTTCGAAAATTACGCATATACATTAAAAGAAACCAATAAACAACAAACCATATATACCATTAACCTAATGAATTAAATTTGGAAGATTACAACGCCTACAGAACGCGCCATGAACTGAAAATAACTTGAAAGCATTCACCGACGATTACGAAACTTCCTAATGCGAAATTTGAGCGCAGCTCTATGCATGTTTTCATTTCGCAACGAGCCCCACGGACAGTCTGTCTCTTGCGGTGCATGGCAAACGGAGCGAAGTGTAGTGTGACTGCATCGTTAATCTGGAGATCGCGAGAGGCAGCGCGTGGGTGATGCGTGGGCACCATTCACAACAGCCGCCGCAGACAGGACTTCCGAGACGACGGGCGCTACTCTGGCGCCATCTCGTAGCCATCGTCGCAGCACTACCCTCTTCGTCTCATGTTTTCGACATACTCTCCTCCTCCGCTTTCCCCCTCGTGGTACCGCTGCAACCTCCTCGTCCGCTTTCTTCCTCGCGTCTTTCATCCCCCGCTGCGTTCCGCGTTCGCTCTTTTATCCTTGGCTGAGCTCGTTTGCTCGGTTAAGCCCACGCTCGCCGCAGGAAGGGGCGCCTAAGAGCTGTACTCTGAAACACATGCACGAACAAATTTTGATGAAAAACCTCTGGGTCTCTTCGACTTATCTATGATTTATCAAGAAGCTATAGCTCGGCGTAGCGATGCGGGCCGACTATTTAACTTATATTCTACTGCCCGAGCAGTAGGTCTGTAGGAGACAGCCATAAAGGTGTAATCAGTGAAACGAATGACCCACACTGTGATTAACTTGAGCAATTGCACTCTCTCTGGAGTAGGACAGAGCACTACGCCATACAAAGGTGGATGACAAATGTTTTCACAAAGATGCCACTAAAATATTAGGGCGTGCACGTGCTGGTTTCTCTGCCACCATTCACCGTGTCAAGTCGTTATCTGTAACACAGTTGTGTAAAACACCGGACACTGTCCACATAAATACAGCAGACGTTTAGAAGAAAAAAAAAAGATTGTGAGCCATTCCACTATGCGAAGGCGGATGACCAGCGAAGCTGTTTAGCACACTACTCAAAGGTGACACAGAATGGGGAGGCCTTGTATAGTGCGGACTCGCGAGAAGCAACGCGCCTACGAAGAGCGATGGCAGAAACAGAGACGAGAGTGCAATCGTTGCCTGGAGTGCGCACTACACGCGGCCTCCCCATTACGATGAGAGAAGGGAAACTCATAACGGAGAACGGCACCTGGTGAAATGTGATATAAATATAAGGACTAATGTATCATCAACGTTTGATAACTATACCATACCAGCTTCAGACAGTGCTAAGTGTTTGCGTATTGTACTGGATGAGCACCCTAATGTTCTCCATTATACTCAGTCTCTAATTGCGAAAATTGAGCTTGGTATCAATTTTATCATTAACGCTCGTTCATACTTTCAACTGCACATTCGATCTCGTTTCGTTGTATTATGCATTTACGCACAGTCGCCTTTCTTACTGCGTGTCCATCTGGGAGCACAACTGCATTGTGCCTAGTATAACCATTTTCTTTTGCTGTGGTTCAGCTGTTGTATAACTCGTTGAAATTTCATTTGACTATATATTGTGTTTTTGTCACGTTTGTATTTATATACCTAGCCACTGACTCCTGTGTATACTACATTACACGCCCTTTAGATTAGGAGATCCCTCTGGCGGTTATTTTTACAATTCAGACCTCCTATACCACTCAAAATTATGTATTTATCAGTTTCCCTCTGGATATAAACTTAGCTTAACTTCACAAAAGACGTTCACAAAAGACGTTCACAAAAGACTTCACAAAAGCCTTGTTTGATCTTTGATGAGCTGAAAATGTAAAAAAACAACCACTCCTATACTACAATCACAGCCGGTACTCTCTCGTGCTGGCTTTTTACTCGTTCAGTTTTATCCCCCTGTCCTCAAACCTAACGAAGACCCAACACTAGAGATGGGCAAAATAGCTCACTTCAGTGAGCGGCTCGCACGGCTGAGATCACTGAAATGAACCGGTTCATTTGAATGGCTCACCGGTTCACTTAAACGTGTAACCTGTGTTATGCATATTCTATAGTTATCTGGCTTTGAAAAAAACGATATATGCATAATTTAATAACCGTGTTATTGGTATTTTCGCTTTGTTTAGAGAATATTTTTACATTTATTAAAAGCATGAATTTTTAGTTGTAATGGAACTTTCTTTTCTGATATTGGGGATAAAATGCTTATGATACTGTAACAGGCAGAATGCGACGTACTTTTTTCAGAAAAAAAATATGTCACTTCGTCATCATTACAGAATTGTCTGTTTTTGTGGTACATTAAAATCAACTTTTCTCAAAATAAGAACACAAAATGATTGTGCATTATGTTTCAACTTTATTCATTCATTCACATACATACGTTCACTATAATATGAGTAAGCTGTAACGCCATGCAAAATGAATGCAGAAATCATTTCTTGAAGTACAATACAAAAATCATACGAAAGATCCACAAAACTTCCGCACGTACCTTTCATTTTTTTTCCTCTCGAGTGCACGCGCGATACTGGCGATCATGCCATCATGCACCAGGATAAAAAAAGAAATGAAGTTCTATTACAACACAACAGATCATTGGCCTAGTTTTAATGACGTGCTAATGATACACGCTCAGAAAATGCACTGAAGTGGGTGCCAGGGGCGAAATTTTTATGACTACACTAATTAGCACAAATGAAGACTAGGACGTAAACTGTACGTTCGCCTGTTGTCTTTAAAGACACGGAAGACCATCTTCGAAGTGTTATTGGACCAGCGCACGATCTGCGATCGGTGAGAATCGTGAGACATCGTTCGAGCAGCAGCAGGCAACGAACGGTACCATCCTTTGCCAATTAAGGCTTCTTTACTTCTCCTCTCGGTGGCATCGGATGCCACACCATAGGACGCAGAAAATCCCAAAGGGACTGCTGCGCACACCACACACCGCGAGCGAGTACCAGTAGCGCGAGTCTGCCCACACCGGCCACCATTCGTCGGTCAGAAATCAAAAACTCGAAACCCAGCAGAAGACCCAGCTCTGACGGTAGGGTTCGGCACGGCTCATTCAAGGAGAGAGAACCGACTTCCTCACTCCGAAAGAACCGCCGCTCACTTACTGAACCACGGCTCCCTCGCTCTTCAAAGGAGCGGCTCAAAAGATCCGGCTCGCTCCTGAGCCGCTCTGTTGAAGCGCTCAGGAGCGAGCCGGATCTTTCGAGCCGCTCTTTTGAAGAGCGAGGGAGCGCTCAGGAGCGAGCCGGATCTTTCGAGCCGCTCTTTTGAAGAGCGAGGGAGCGCTCAGGAGCGAACCGGATCTTTCGAGCCGCTCTTTTGAAGAGCGAGGGAGCGCTCAGGAGCGAACCGGATCTTTCGAGCCGCTCTTTTGAAGAGCGAGGGAGCGCTCAGGAGCGAGCCGGATCTTTCGAGCCGCTCTTTTGAAGAGCGAGGGAGCGCTCAGGAGCGAACCGGATCTTTCGAGCCGCTCTTTTGAAGAGCGAGGGAGCCGTGGTTCAGTAAGTGAGCGGCGGTTCTTTCGTTCTTCAGCCGAAGGCGAGGGGGTGAAGGCGACTCTTGCGAGGAAGGGCGGGAGGGTAGTTGGTTTCTCGTACCACTAATAGATGGCGCGGAAGTCGCACCTAGCAGAAGACCCGGCTCTGACGGAACGCATCGGCACGGCTCTCTGAACGCGAGAGAACCGGCTCCCTTTCTCCAAAAGAACCACCGCTCATTTTTACTGAACCACGGCTCACTCGCTCTTTAAAAAGAGCCGCTCACAAGATCAGGCTTGCTCCTGAGCGACCCATCTCCACCTAACACACCCAACTTTCAGTTCTTGTATCTCTTAATTGAATAACATGTCACGGTGATTGGCTCGGCGTACGAGTATGTGAACTTCATCTGCTGGAACTGTCAGCAAAGAAGCAGCCAAAGGTGCTCAATTAACCTAAGACAAATATTTCTCACCGGATATGTCACCCAGTTTTAATTTTCAATACGGATCCCCTATACCTTTCGGGAGCCACGGCAGCAGCGGCATCAGACAGCCTCCCTTCATGGGCGCAGTCGTATGAACTGGTATGACGGTAACTTTTTTTTTTGACTGCGACTGCGACTGCTTCAACCAGCTTGGTCCGCTTTCAACTTGGACCACTTTCGAATTTTCAGAATTATTTATGAAAATTTTCTCAGGACCCGCCTACTGATTATATCTGAAAATGCCTGCGAAACAATGCGCGCGATCATATCCTGGGACCACATTTTAGAATGATCCTTTTGTTTCTTGTCTTTTCTCCATCGTAATTGGCTCGTACGAAGCCTGGAACGGCCACTTGGTGGGACGGATGACAATATATATATATATATATATATATATATATATATATATAATAGAATCGGAGAAGAAGACTAATAATAAAAGAGAGCTGCTGACTCAGTGCGCAGTTTCCGCGCACGATTTCTCCGCTGAACAGCCTGTGGACGTCCCCATAATAGACAACAGCTTTCGAAGACGAAGAGCGTTGTTAGCTGACTTTCTTAAGCTTCAACTGCAAACACTGGTGTTATTGAAGCATCGACCATGACCTAAATGTTGCCTCATTAATTTGGTGGTAGATATCAATCGCAAACGTCACTGTCGCTGACTGCTTTTGCCTGTCTGAAAAAGACAGTCTCCGACTCGGCTTCTCATAATCCGACGTATACAACAAAATAATATAATAGGGAGCGAGACTAACTGATCTAACAAGACATTCCGCACAACGATGGAAAAGGTACTTTTCTGAAAAACTGCTTACTGCTAAACAAAGCACGATACTCTGTCATAACCAAGCAAAACCGATCATTCTTTGCGACAACAAGTGCAGAAAATAAAGTAGAAAGCTGAACTAGTTGCCTGCTTAAATCGTGCGGCATATCTGCAGTGCTAAAGATGAAACCACTTTATGAAAGAGACAGCACGGGTGCAGGACATCAACTGCTTTACTAAAACAGAACCAAACGACACAGAGTAAGCGATAATTAACAGAAATATATTCATTCATCGCGCATGTGCTACGCAAAGCGCTTGACCAAATTGCTTTTTTTTTTTTGAGCCCGAACGATAGAAGAGGCGCTCACGCAGTTTCCTCGTTCCTTTTGGATGGAGCTGGCGCATCCACTATTGTTGTTTTCGGTATATTAATTGCCAGTCACACTTGGGCTGTCAAAAACTAGTGTGCACTCGCATCTTCCGCAGAGAGAGAGAGAGAAAAAATTAAATTAAATTATGAGGTTTTACGTGCCAAAACCACGATCTGATTATGCGGCACGCCATAGTGGGGGACTCCGGAAATTTGGACCACCTGGGGTTCTTTAACGTGCACCTAAATCTAAGTACACGGGTGTTTTCGCATTTTGCCCCCATCGAAATGCGGCCGCCATGGCCGGGATTCGATCCCGCGACCTCGTGCTCAGCAGCCCAACACCTTAGCCACTGAGCAACCACGGCGCGTAGAGAGACAGAGAGAAAATGATAAATGAAAGGCAGGGAGGTTAACCAGGACTGAGCCCGGCTTGCTACCTTACACTGGGAGAAGCGAAAAGGGGAGGGAAAGATTAGGAGAAGAAGAGGAAGTTCAATATGGATATCGTTGACGTGATTTACAAGATCGCCTTGGTGCGGCCAAAGGCTACACCTGCACTACTTGTATTTCCTCAGACGATCATTGGGGCACTGCCTCGTGTGCCTGATGACGTAACATGTATCGCATCCGAGAAGTATACATCATGCCACTCCTGTTACTGCGCACGACAAAGCACGTTACATGCTTTCTGGTACACATGCGAAAGGCCTGTACAAAGGCGCACAACTTCGCTGTGAAATCTTAATTGGGTGTATCCCAATTCATCGTAACATTCTCGAGAATAAAGTCGACGATAACCTAGCGCGCATGGCACGTGGTTTAGCCGAGGCGCTGCCTTATTCCTCTCCTTCCAGGAAATACATTTCAGAGGTTGCATAAGATATACGCGCAGATCTCGAGAAATGCTGAAGTTTGAGTAGAGCGGTGGGAGTTCGATCCTGTTTCATGCCCAGATCTGAGAATGCAGTTTGTCGTTCCGTTATCGGTCAACTGCTCCGTCAAAATGGTGAGGCGTAGGTGTGTTGTGCATGGGGCCACTTGCCACGCTAGTCATTTTAGATATACAATAGGCAGAACTGCGACTGTGACCTCTTGCGCAGAATAAGATTATATTGAACACCCGTTTCGGTGAATTGACCATGCTGCCCGCAAAAAAATAATAATGACAAATTATTCTTTCTGCACAGAAAGCGGCTGTACCTAAGAAAAATCTTAGAGCTATGGCCAACATGCCAGATAAACGAGGACGCGCGGTTAGCGACATTCTAGAGGAATGAAAACTCGCGAACACCTGTTAACGACATATGATGTGCTACTGCTTCTGTAAAAGGCTCTTCAAAGTTACACACAGTTATTTTTTTTTTAAAACGTGATGTTAGCTACGCAAAATCTGCTTCCACAGACGGTTTATGCTATTTCGCGGACATAACTTTTGCGAATGATTAGAGTCGTCAAACGCATAATTAACAAAAGCTTTTCAATTAACTTTTTTGCTATCATGATTAGGGTAGATTTCTATATCTGAAACGCCCAGACAATCGTATTTGAAGATTTCACTTTGGTTCTCCTCTAGTGCTTCTGTTCCGAAATGTTCACCATCAAATTTGGCACTCAGTCAGCTGATCATGGATCTAGAAACAACGTCAAGCCGTTGGGGAACGTCAACGTGAGTTAAGGGGGGAAAGTCAGTCGTTGCTTGTTTTCGCCAGCCAATAGCAGGAGCGCTGCTGTTATCAGCTTCGCCAAGATTTCAAACGATATTTCACACGTAAGCTATATCACAAGGGGGGCTTGACGTTATGTAGATTCATGCCCCTGACTCGTCCCTCCGGACTGACGTCACACACTCACATTATGTATTACTGCGGCCCGCTCAACCGCAATGACTACTTTCTAAAATCCTACGCGAGTGGCTCAGTCACAGTCGGTGTAAACGTTCAGTAGGCATACCTGGTGCTGCAACGTTTGACGATATATTTGTACTGAAGTTTAGAAGAATTTCTTGATAGGCGAGTTGGTGCATAGCTTTATCGGGAGGCGTTGCGCATACACACGGGCAAACACAGGAAAAAAAGAAGTAAACGGATAGAGCGCAAACTATCAACTGGTTTTATTTGTGTAGAGGCTGCTGTATATAGGCAGCTGTAACACGTGCCACAAAAAAGGAAAGACCAAAATGGGGGGGGGGGGGGGGGGGGTCGCAAATCAAGCCCACCTCAAATCAACCGAAGCTGCGCAGAAAGCTGTTTCCCGCTTGATACAAGGTAACCGAAGTGTCACTTCCGCAAGCATCGCCTTTTTTCTTGACATAAAAAGGATCTAAAAGCTCACGGGCTGTTTTGTCGTTACTCCTGCCTAAAATCTTAATGCTATAAAACATAGGCTCACATACTTTGCATGCAATGCAATGAGCGGGCAACTGCGCTCTTTCTCTTTTTCGAATTGACAAAGCATGCTGCCCCGCGCGTTCATTGATGCACCGCCCTGTTTGGCCCACATATACCCGTCCACATTTGAGCGGCATTTGGTAAACGACGCCCGTGGCACATTTCACGTACAGTTCAGTATGCTTCATTCCGCAACCGCTTCGCCGAACTCCTCCGCTGATCCTCGGGTATAACCCAGACAGCTTTTTTTGTCGCGGAAAAAACCACCGGGACGCCATGTCTGTTTGCCACTTTTTTTATGTGATGGGCAACTTTGTGCCAATACGGCACAACCATGGTCTTCTTTCTGAGCAGGTGCTCAGTGCTGCTGCACCGTTTTTCTTGTTTTACCTTCTTAAGAAGTTTCTCAGCCACCACTGTGATTACCTCGCAGAGGAAGCCGGCTGAATTCAGCCTGTTAATCTGATTGTAGAAGCTGTCATGCATTGCATGCGGGCAAGACTTTGTGAGAGCAGATTCCAGGCACGAATTTGCAATCGCCCTCTTAACTATCTTCGAATGCGCACAATCATATGGAAGAAGCTCTTTCTGTGCTCGTGGTGCGTAATGCCAGCAGATATGTTGCAAGCCGATCTGTAACTTAAGATCTAAAAACTGCAACGAACTTGGCAGTTCGTGCGTAAAGGTCAAACCATTGCCATATTGTCTAAAAAGCGTTAAAATACTGCTCACTGAATCAGTTTAGGTCAAGGTTATTTGTTTCGATACAACAATTAAAAAATCGTCAACATATCTAAAAGCCTTGAGTACCCCTTGGTTAGAAAATTCATGATTCAGGGTACTGTCAATAGCAGCTAAAATATATATCACATAGGATCGGGGCGACACCGAAACCGATACAAATACCTTTCCGTTGAATGTAAAAGTCATCGTTAAAAGATATAAAGGTGACCTGCAAATAAAATTCGAGGATGGACATGAAGCTGTCTACTGCTACCCCAGCGGAGTTTTGAAATGCTATTTCGCCATTCCTTTCAATGCATTCTCTGACGGCTACAAACAATTTATTATGAGGTACCGAATAAAACAAGTCCTCCACATCAACAGAAAATATGTAGCTAACATGAGCATTAGACTTCAAGAAACGTACAACATCACCAGAGTTCTTTGTGGCGAATGGGTGTTCAGCCTGTAACGCACTCAAATGTTTCTGCAAATACTGGCTAATTCGGAATTGTCACGAACCCTTCTCACTGACAATTGTTCTGAACGGCACAGAGTCCTTGTGAGTTTTTGCAGTGAAGAAAACTGAAAGCGCTTTCTTTTTGCAGTTAGTTATCGAACTTGCAAGCTTAGACAATTCAAAATCTCTACAAATTAAGAGCTGCAGCTCTGCTCTTGATTCTTGTGGCACTCGGTTTTACGCGAACAAAGTACTTAGCGATAGCTTGACCCACCTTTTGGTTGCATTCTTCTTCTCGTAAGACGACGAATCCTCCATTCTTATCAGCCTGAAGTAATCGCAGATTGTTTTGCTTGAAGAACGAAACGACACTTCTAGTCAGGTCTTTGGTGTGCTTGGTGGACGTCGTGTTTACCGTTTTTTGTAAGGGCTTCTACACCTTCTAGAAGGCATCTTTCACGTCCTTCTGTGTCAGCCTTGCTTGAAACACGCCGGTTAAGCACTAGTAGGTCGTGGGCAGGTACTAATGGGCAGATAGTAATAGTATTTATTCTTTATTAGGTCATTACTCATCAGTTCTACGTATTGATCACAAGTTCGGCCGCTTTGGTGCCGTTGAGAAATCTCGAAATAGGCAAATCGTCTGGCAGGTTGGTTCGTGTGTGACGTGGCTGGCGTGCCACAATAAACAAACTTAAGTAAACTTGGTTCTGTAGCTCCTGCATTGCTCTTTCTACCAAACAAAAGTGTTTGATCAGACTTCAGTAGCGTGCTGAAAAAGGCTGATTGGTACATTACTGAACTTGAAAGAAACAGCGTTCTAAACAGGATGATGGCGAGAGGAGACAAACATGGCGCAGCAGACAGATTTTCGAGGGTTTTCATTGGAAAATACTGCTAATTATCGGCTAGCCACCGTCGCTAGTACTCTGTTCGCTATTATGGTTGATCAGCAGCGTTTCTTATACACAGGTTTATGTTCCGGACTGCTTTGTGAATCCGGGGCCCAGTTATTATTATTATTAATTTTTTTCACTCAGCCGCAGCCATATAGCAAGATTTGTTTTTGTAGCATTTATTCGTCACCGACCAGTGCTTTAGTTAACACGCTTTCTTACGCCATGTTTGGCCTACAACGGTTCTTACAAATCATTCTTGTGTAAGAACGTCTTTGTTGTGTAAGCCACCGCCCCATGCTTGCAAGGCAGTTTGTCCGCTTGAGCGTCTCGTAAGGAGAAACGCCAACCAATCGTTATAGTGAACGTATAGTAACAAATGGTGATCGGTCATCGACCAACAGCTTTTACGAACGAAAAGCTTTTCTTCTTTAACACGTTGTTTACAGGCAGGCATTATGTGTATTGCTGAAACTGTTAGAGTGACTCTTTATGGCCATATTTTCTTTTCCTTTGCATGCGCAGCGACAATGGCGGGAGAGAAGATGAAGTCTCTGTAATGGTAAGTACAGCAATTTGACCAACGCAGTAAAGTAAGAACACTTCACGAATTCCTGCGAACAACGTGAAATGAAATAAACGTATGCGCGCAGAGACGCTGATCGAAGTCGTCGTATGATTTTCTAGTTTTAAAATCCTGGATGTTCCAGTTGAAAGACAATGTCCCAATAAAGAGAACAATAAAATCTAAAACAGGCACTAATATGATACCCTTGTTCAACATTTTGTAAACTGCATTCCAACTGGGAACGCGATTCACGAAGTTCAAGGTGCGGCTACCAAAGTATCGGGTCTTTTTCATTACCGGAATAGCCACTCAATTTCGGAAAGACAAAACCGGTGTGCACAGAATGCCGCTCGTTATGCTAAATTAGCTGTGTGCATTCTTTATTCGAACTTACATAAAAATAAATACGTACATAGTCGCTTCTCGAAATTTTTCTCGACTACGCTATATAAAAAAAAAGAACTTCAGGGCAGGCTTGATTGCGCAGCCATGGGACAGTAAGCTTCAGATTCCGCAACCAGTAATAATAGGGCTATTACGCTGTCTTCTTCCCAAGCTTCGTGGGTAATGTCTCACAAGGTCATGTGTATTGTACTCTACAGACATATAAACGTCTGCCGAGCAATCTCAATGCAATAAGGCGAATACAGCAGCACAGGTATAACTGGCCGAAGCAGGGTCTTTTCCATAAACGCCGATTTTCACTTGCATTCCTCGCTCGTACCGTTACCATTAACTCTAAAGGTTGCGTAGAATGTACACCTTTACTTTTCGTCTGTGTGTACCCAACATTGTTTTTAGCGGGGCATCTGTAATGGGCCGAGCCATAACAGAAAGGAAACTCAAAACGGCGGCCTCCCCTCTACAGCTCCGCCTGCAAGGGTCGTTGCTCTATCTAACTCTCTCACACACTTAAGTCTCAGAAGTGACCATACTTCGCGAAGAGGCTTTTTTTTTTCAAAGACGCTATTAGCATATGCACGCTCTGAACAGTTGAGTAAAAAGAAAAGGGGGAGATGAGGGAAGAGAGAGAAATACAAAGCATATATAACACAATCTTCGAAAAGACTACGAAGAGAAAGAACTATAACCTCCTTGCCTGAAGCGGGTTGTGTTTAAAGGAACAGGCACTAGCCCCTTTGAAGTATTGACCCTTTTCACGGCGCTCCCATGGGCGCTGCCATGTTTGATCACGTGGTGACGCGTCCATTGCTTGCCTCAGCTGCCTCCGTGTTTACAATGCAAGCCTGTCACGCCGATGCGGCGCAGCAAACCTCCGTTTCTACGCATATAATAGACGGTGACTGTGTGGACGACACGAAGCTTTGGCCACAGCTTTAGAGGACATGTAAGTGCTTTCAGAGCTCATTACGCCTTGTCCAAACTGCGTGAGCAGCCTATATGGTGCCTGTACTAACAGCGGGGCTATAAATGTATTCCAATTAGCTGTCCAAACTAATTATGAATTAAATCAGGATGACTGTGCTCATTCTTTACGTGGCAAACAAACGTTTTGAAGCAGCGGCTTGTCATGTTTCTGACTCAGTAAAGTTCCTCGATCAGTTCCTCGGTGCGGCCACTATTTGATTGTTTATTTTCAGCCTAACGCTCGCGGGTGTGCTCTGCTGCGATAGACTTGTTCTTGCGGCCCACAAATCTTGGAATGTAAATGTTCTGTACTTTGTGATAGCTTGTAGCAAAGACGTATTATCGCTAGTCCCTCGCTTACTTTGTGGACCGTCACAAAACGTTCAGCTTCCAACGCTCGTGTCTTGTCGGTGTCCTCGCCGTCACTCATGTTTCGGCACATTGATTCAAGTGTGCGCCCATTCATTTATTATTGATACGTTGGCGATAGGGTGGGTGTAAGTTTGCGTGCGAGGAGGGGTAGATGTGTGTAAATAACGTGCGAGAAACTTACTATGCCAGTAAGGTAAGTGGCGTTACTTTTGTAACGAGCGCTACTCACTCTTAAGTGCCGACGTTGCTGAGTTGAAGTCCTTTCTTTGGAGGTTAGCTATACAGAGCCGGCGGATGAATGATTTTTCTTTTTATCCTCGAGGAAAGCCGTTCATCGCGAAGGGCCGGCAACACAGGCAGTCCTTATGTAGCAGCGGCGCCACAGGTTGATTGATTCCATTCCTTAATATGGGAATCATAATTTTTGCAGCTAACTACCACACACGTCTTACCTTTATCGTTACATATTTTGCAGCATGAATTGGGCACAGCGCATTAGCGAACACGGACTTTCATTTCATACAACTGATCGAACAGTAGCAGGGCAGAAGCAGTAGTGGTTTTGTATTCGTGCGCATTGGCTGAGGCAACGTATGGCGTGCCGCCGAAGGCGCCATCTCGTTCCCTAGAGCAAACTGCTCCGCGAAAAGGGTCAACAAACCGCATGCAAGCAATTTTGCGCGCGACAGCGACAAGCGACGCGATATAGATGGCTGTCGCGTTCGCTCGTCGCCTACAAGTTGTACCGCACGCGAGCGACGACATTGAGCGACGTCTCCCTGGAGTTGTCGGTATGAGGGCAGCAAATACGCACCGAAACTGGCGTGAAGCGTGCTTTATAATTTAAGTTGATGGCCTTTACTGTAAAGAGCAGCATAAATATCCCTAAAGGTCTTGAACTATACGTTCTTATCCTCGCACTTATAAAAATTGAGTGGTTTGCTTGTTCCGTGCGACAATCGGTAGCGCTTGACTGATGTACAGTCGCGAGCAAAAGTTTGTGGACCAAAGGTGCCGCAATTTTATTTTTTCTTTCTTCGCAGCCTGGGCATTCCGGTTGAAATCAAGAGCGCACGCCTACGTGCACGTGTTTGACCAATACAACGTATTAAGCCAATTCGAGGCCGCGGAGCTGTGCTTCAATATATTTAAATTTTTTGCTGATGCCGTGGTCTCCAAACTTTTGCTCGCGACTGTGCATCTTGTTCTGGCTTCGCGCTATTGGCTACTCGCTCATAGCACTTCCGGGCGACGAGCGATGAATTCTAGATTTCTAGAACCGAGCGATCGAGCGAGAAGAACGAGCGATCTGTTCGCGCGACGGCCCGTTTCGTCGCTAGAAGCCGTCGCTCGTCGCCGTCGCGCACAAAATCGCTCTCATGCGGTTTGGGCTTAATCCTGCAGTAATGTTTCATTGCACCAAGAAACTTGCGGCCCGTTCCTGTCTTAAGAGTAGATGTTGCCACTGCAATGAACGGTTCTTCTTGCCCGCAAAATCAGTTGAGTGCTGCGAATGAACGCGGCCGCCGTTCTTTCGGTGCATTCACTTGCGTGGAAGAACACGTTTTTGTTTTTTTTAACCCTCCCTGCCTTGCTCTGCTCGGTCGTCGCAGTGACATTCTACGTAGGCTAGATTTCTCGTTATCGCTATTGCGTCAAATTACTGTCGTATTTTCGCAGTGTCTCCGTAAATGCAAATAGTCTCTCTATATCACCTAAGTGCGACAGTTCAGCGATACTCGCAAGCAGAAAGCAGCTGGTATTATACGACGGCCTTCGTGGGTGTTGCAGTATTGTTCAGGCCGCAGTTAGAGCAAACTTCGACCCCTTTTCCAAAACGCTTCGCGCTGTGCCACTTTATCCAATGCCTCATTATATGCTGACACAACCAGCCTTAGCCGCATCAACACCCTCTGGATGTTACGCTCGCCACCAAATAAAGGAGATTGTCGCCGAACAAAGGCCGTGACATCTGTGCACGTGCGTACCGTCGACCTGTGGCTGCCGACGCCACAGCCTTCACTGTTCCTGAAGCAACAGTTTTCCGGCGAACGTAAAGACTGAAAAAAGTGGGATCGATAGTTCAAGGCGCTAACCATAGCGCCCTCCTTTTCATATAGGCTGCACAAAGGAAGCGGGCCTTGCAAAGGCACCGAAGAACTCCTTTTCCCTACGGCTGCGGGAGGCCCACTGGAGCGATAAACTCCGTGGTACCGAGATTCCCGCCATAGGAGCATGACGGAAAGCAGGCCAAGAATGGGCAAGCTCTTGTCGAAAACTCACCTCCCGGTACACGCAGCCGCCGTTGGGGCTCCGGCGAACGCCAAAAATATAGACGCTGCTGCGTGCGAGCAAAACAAGGGGACGCGAAGATCTGAGCGCCTTACAAAACTCCCAGATGGCGCCTTAGCCGCCTAGCCGCACTCAGAATGCACACGCCTAAGTCGCGGTAGCGAGGAAAGGCACGAAGCACAAACTAGATTTCCTCACCGCACGCCTCCTCCTTGTTTCGAGCATGCTGCAACGAGCCGGGCAGCGAGGTACAAAAAGGTAGTGAAAATAGAGTGGAGACGGCGAGCAACAGGCAGCCACACACAATACGCTTTGGAGGAAAGCCAAACGCACGTGCCGGAGCCGCCTTATACCATGCACACACACACACACACACACACACACACACACACACACACACACACACACACACACACACATATACATATATATATATATATATATATATATATATATATATATATATATATATGCGTTCGCCCAGCTCTGTCTCCCGCAGTTTCAGCTCGTCTGTTTCCGCATTCACACCGAGCCAGTTGGTGCAAAGAAAAAAAAAAAAAAAAAGAGTACCCAACGCCTGTGCCGCAGTAGCATTTTATACGCTCTGAACAGTTTCAGGTTCAGTCACTGGAGTTGCACTCCTCCGGCGACTGAACTGCCGTCAACTTCAATATGCTGAAGATGGTGTCGCGTGTGTAGAAGTTGTGCATGGCAGTAGACAGCCGAATATAAGCAAAAAAATACAGACATCAAACGCACAGCGATACGTCGCGAAGGATAAGCTGAAAATTGTGCCGCCTTCGTGCCACATACGTTCCTTAAGCGAGGAATGGAAATACCTATGGGTTTTTTCTTTGTTCGCCCTCGAAGCTCGATCATTTCAGCCTAACCGAGCTACGCAAATAACTTGAATGCTTCTGATTCAGTATCAACAAATGTTGAACGCGTAGCACGTTTCGAAAAGTGTATTTTCATAAATGTCTGCGACACCGTCAAGGTAAAGATACGCCGCCAAATCTAATTATTTAAAAATTGATTTGTGATTACCACAAATCTTTCCTAGGCAAAAAAATCAAATATAAGAAAAAGACACCTCTGAAATAACATAAAAGAACTACTGCGCGCGTTCAACCTTGATTGATGCACTGAAGTGCTCCGTGCAAGAATAGAGAAATGGTGTTTTTCACTGCATGATACCGCGATATTTGTTTCTCAAAGTTCTATCGGAGGGAATGCTGTTTCATTAGAAAAAATAACTTCTTAAGAGGTGTAAACTTGATTTCCATAATGTATTCAGACGTACATGCCACGGTAATGTTTTTTTCCGTATTGACATATGGAACATCATGCATTCTGTAGCGCAGTACTGGAACTATAGGACTTAATCGACGCGGATACAGGAAGACAGACAGGGACGGTGCGCTACCTACGAGTGAAATTTTATTTCGAAAATTGGCTTATTCGTACATGAGTTTACCAACACAAACAATCCACGGGAGCCATAGAAGGCACAATGAGAGGCCCTGCAGTTGAGCAGAGTTCCGTTACGTCAATTCGCTTTTTGCTCAATGACACAGCTCGCACCGCTTTTTCGATCAAGCTTGCTCCCCCTATTTCCCGCGTGTCATTATTTCCGCTCTTGTCCAACACGCAGCGCTCATTAAGCATCCGTTCAATATCGCAGTCGCGACAGTGTACCGACAGACGATCATGCCGTTATCTAATTTTCGTTTATGCCCTCTAAACCTATCAGAGCAACCTATCAGAATGTGTATGGTTGGTTAGAGCGGAATGTCATGTGCGCATCACTTCATACGTGATTATAGGGATCTCGACTTCCATGCTAGGGGAGCCAGGCAAATCTCTAAGTTTTCGTTGAAAAGCCACTCCTTCTCCCACTATGGCCGACAACTCATCAGGTCAGTCGGTGTGAACATTGTCTTTCATCTTGAAAATATAACTTATGTTCCTCGAACAACTGCCTCACTTTGTTGCCTAACAATTTTCACGCCATTGTTCATCACATCGAAACTTTATTTAAGCCCCATTACTAACGCTATACAACTTGCGCCTCTCTTCATCGAAGAAAGTACGTTGCTCGCCTCATCGTTCTTGCTTTCGTCTCCACCACTGCTGCATATTTATGTATTCGGAGGAAGGAACCCAAGCCCAGCACTAAAGTGAACGCGACGTATTATGTAATGGCCTCTATACCACACAACAACGTGGCCTCGCTCGAACAACGGAAGTGCTCGATTGTCACAAAAACAAGAGAGTCGATACCAAGCTTGCCGTAAACGGGTAAAATGCCAGCGTGAGGGTGTTTTGACTCACGCTCCCAAATTTTATTATTGCAACAACAACGTAGGCGAAAGAAGAGTAATCACGGGCAGAATACCCCGCATTTTATTGAGCTTTACAAACCGCGCACGTTGCTTCCCTTGTTCACTATGTCCTATCATTTTCTCGCAAATAATAATAAAAATATATTATAAGCAACGAAAGAACGAAAGCGTAAAACAGTGTGCCTATATCCATTTGTTTTGAGCCAAGTCGTATATCGTTATTACCGGTGTTTTGGACAAGTCGAACTGGCTCCTTATTTTTGTTTCTTCTTTCTTTCTTTTTACAAAGCTACAGAACAGGCAAAACTATTTTAGGCTCCGCGATATTGGCTTTTAGAAAGGGTATAATGCCGGTATACAGAGACTTCGTATTTCGCACGGCAAAACAAAGAGCCGGTGTCACCCTTCTCAATTTTATGTACGCACTTTCGGCACGCTCGGATGAAGGTCTTGCGAAATGCGTGTGGGATTCAAATTTTGTGAAACGGCGGGAGCAGGCTCAAGAAGCCGTGGTGCTGCGCTCGGCGTCTGTTTGCTCGCAAGTGCTGTACGCAAAGCCTTTTCCAGATCCTGGGATTCAGTGGGCGCGCAATGCATTCAGGCCCATTTTTCAGGGATGTCCATTCCCGCACGAGCCTCGAAAACAGGAAAACACCCTCGGGCTGCGAAGGCGCTGGACACTGCGTGGAGCGTCGTGCGTGCACTCTCCATAACCCGACGGCGTGCGCTCACGTCGTTACGCTCCCCTCGTTACCAGTAATTGCAGTAATGCGCCTCCGCCTCGGTGTTCAGGTGTGCTTGTACGCAGATCAATAAAGCTGCTACTGATTATTTAAACCTCAAATAAAGCCGATGCGGACGCAACAAGGCTGGGTTATATTCTCAATTCTGCCTGAAAATTGAAGCAACAACGCATGCTTCTATTGCATATCTATGTATACGGTAAAATTTTCTGTGTTTCTTTTTTTTGTTTTGTTTTTTGTTTTTTTTTATGCGTAATGCTTACCCAACGAGAACCGTCCCGTAGGACGATCACTTTCAAGATAGAGCCCACAGCAGCGAACGACTTTCGTGCTACCTGTCGCTTCCAGGCGAACGAAGCGACGCGTTAGAACACAGCGCTCACGAAGCTCTCAGCACGCGCCGCACCCTATCGCGGATCGCTTTAAAGATATGGGCCCGCGCGTCTCTCTTCGACGACGAGAACACAGCGCGCGAAGTTATCAGCAGTCCGTACTCTGTCCGCATCGCAGATCGCTTTCAAGATATGGTCCGCGCGGCCGTGCCCTACGCAGCCGCCGCTGGAGTACAGTTGATCACGGTTCACAATGGTTCGACGCGGATGCATAAGGCGCTAAAGAGCGATACCAGCTTATAATGATCGGAAAGTCATCAGCGCATATCGCGCCGCCACCTGCAGTATAGTTTGCTCGCCTCATCAATTCACCTTGCGCCGCCGTCGGCGGGAGTTCGTGTCGCCGCAGCGCTGTCGTTTATACTGGTCTGATCAGGTTTCATAACATTGATAATGACACCGGGCTGCGTGGCGATGGGCACGTGGCACTACGCTTATGCATACTCCCAGAGTAGCTTCTGCGTGATTTGTTTTTCTTTGAACGATTACTGAACAGACAAAAATAATAAAAAATAAAACTTGCATGTTGTAGATGGTGCAGTTTCGCATATTCAGCCGAGTAATTTGGTCCCAGAGGACGTAACTTCCACGGCAAAGCACCATGACCAGTTAGCGAATGAAACAAGAAATCGCTAATAAACTTTTCTTGAGAGCGCATTTATGTCAATCTCTAGGTTCCGTTAACTTGTGTGTAACGAGATCCGCAGCTAAAACTTGCGACTCAAACTGTCGTTTGACGGAGGGCGAAATTAGGAGCAAAGCACGTGACTCAATTGGCCTCGTCGGCATAATTGACGCCAGGCCTGCAAACGATTTCCCGCAGATCGTACGGCAATGTGACTTGCAGCTCTGACGACATCACTCGGGGATAAATTAAATTACTGAAAACTATAACTTTTCTTGAGTATATAAATAACCTCAGGACGTAATTCAACGGATGGTATACAAGACCATGGCGCAAAGGATTCTGCTGTGTTCATTTGGTGAAAAAAAAATCGCGTAAGCTATCCACATTACTCATGATATGCTACCTTCGGGGCACGTACCTCAAAGAGATAATCTGATTAGGTTTGGATGTGCCGGTGTGGTGTCTTGTGTGCGTCCCATCGTACGCTTTCGCTTTCGCCTCGAGGGTATGGCATGCTACCTCGATGTACCTTGGTGACCGCGATATTCAGGTGGTACTGTCAAACTAGAAAGTCCCAACGCGGTCAGCATCCCTTCGGCGTTGGTGTTCAATCAATCTTGCTCTGTGCTTGTTTTTTACAATGTTGAAGGCAGTTGTCGTCAGCATTTTTTTGCCAGCACTTCAGCTGCGTGACGCAATACGCTTTTGCTAGAAGCAATGCGACCAATGACGCAGAACTGCATTTCACGGTGTGCAGGAGCTCGTACAGAGTTATCAGCAGAAACGCTCACACATGCCAGACGGTCATAGCCTAAGTAAATCAGATCAATCAGGGTTGAAGGCTTCGCACCTGGTATCAGCGTTCAGCTGCACAATATGTGTATACTCGGGCGGTAAGGCTCTAATTCTGTGCACAATGTTTTGAATCACACAGTATAGCAATTATACAAAATGTATATGTCTTGAAAAAATGGCCACATTCAACGCTGAGCTGAACGATGTATGTGCTCTGTCTCTTACTGTAAATGAATAAATTAATTGTACGGTTAGAATTTTACACCTGAGATATGTCAGTCTATAACTGCAGAAATAATATGGCTAAATAGTGAATTTCGTGCAGCTGCTCAATCTAAACTCTATAATAGTTTTTTTTTGTACAGCCTAATTTTAAATGGCTTGTACAGCGCCCCTGAGATATCGCTTAACAAGGCTAGTTGCAATAAATTGGGGAGGGGGGGTGGGGCGGGGGGGGGGGGTGTTATGAGTAAGACTGTCAGTGAGTGGCATACAACATTTGTGTGATATATTCCACACCTTCCTTATTCTATTATTTTCCGCATTTTGCAATGGTCGCTCGTTGATCAACTTCTGGTATTTGTCGATTTTGTCTGTTTCCCCTCTCGCGAGAATTGTTGCAAGTGCTCATATATGCGTATTACTTTTGTTCCTGACGCCTTAAACTCCGTGTGATACTGATCTAATGATCGTTAAGTTGTATTCCTTCAGTGTACCTTCTCTTAATCTTATTTGGTCGTCGCTTTCATTTCTTTTTCTGATCATTGCATTTGTTGCATTGCTTTTGTATTTCTTTTTCATGTATATATATATATATATATATATATTGTGGGCGTTTATTACGCACATCTTCCTCATCTGTATGTTATCATCATCATCCTCGCACTTTTACCTATCCTCCTCTTCGCCTGTATATGTGTTCATCATCATCGCCTGTGTGCTGCGCTGGTTCGCTGACGAGCTCCCGGGCCTAATAAACGTCGTTCCAACCGAGACGTCACAATATATATATTTATGTATTCTGCCCCTCCTGCTTGGGCCCCCATTTGGGCCTGAAGTATTGAATAAATAAATAAATAAATAAAATGAGTGACTACGTATACATGTATAACGTACAGGGTGACGTACACAAGTAGAATACATAACAGGGGAACGAGATGTGCCAGTCATTGTACGTGTGTCGGACCGGTGGTTCCGAAGCAGGAGAAAATGTAGAATTTTAAGATGAAAGGGAAAATTCACCCGACTGCAGCACGAAGCTACAAAAAAATTCAATACGGGTGTCTCAGGTAGAAAGTTTGACAGTGATAAAGATTTATGTTATTCTTATATTAAAGTGAATATTTATTTGCCTACCTTCCCGGGTTTGGTGTATCTTCTGCCTAAAGCGTCTTCATACGCGTTTTCGCCGACCATGATGACTGGTTGTAGCCGCGCATGTAGCTCTACGATTCGCTTCTTCAGCAGCGGTTCGTACCTTGCGAGGAGACGCCACAACGTAACCGAAGAGGTACCCAGAATACGTGGCGCACATCTAAGATCGGGATAGCGTTGATTGCGCGCCTCGTCTGAATCGCATCGCGTCTGAATCGCATCTCGTTGCACGCGGCGGTTCCAGGCACGTTAACTAGATGGCGCCACTATACTGGCGGACGCTCGGGTCGTCTGCGCCTGCGTGCCTGCCTATAAAGGGAATTTTTCTTCTACCTGATAGCAAGCGCTTGCGTAGCTCAGATAATAAAAAAAAAGCTTGCGTGGCTCAGTGGTAAAGTATCCGACTCCCACGCAGCGGGCCTGGGTTCGATCCCGGCGGAGAGCGAGTACTTCTTTTCGCATTTCCGGCGCGTTACGCCACCAAACGCCGGCGGCGGCATCATCGCGAACCGAAACGGCTATTGGAATGAGCCCATATAAAAGCTCACGCTGTAAAATATATGCCTTAACGTTCGTCTTTCTTCCTTTCTTGAATGTTATACCTTCGGGTCTGGCGCGAAACCCTCCGTCTTGTATGCACACACATACATACATATATATATATATATATATATATATATATATATATATATATTGTAAAGGGTTTATTAGAGATCGGAGCAGCTCAGCGTCGACAGTCAAACGAGACACAGCATTCAAGCACGTGCGAACGCGCCGTTGCAAGCAAAAGCGCTGGACCCACTGGCGTGTGGGCAGACTATAGCTGGACCCACTAGCGTCTCTCTTCGCTACAATTACCCCGGGAGTGATAAGGAAGCCGTCCGGTGACCTAACAGCTCGTTAGGATGACGGGATCGTAGTATGGCTTGAGGCGGTCGACGTGGACAATGTCTCGTCCACGACGGCGCTGGTCCGAAGACGGTTGGACTGGTTCGATGACAAAATTCACGGGAGATGCACGTTCGACGACGCGGTAAGGGCCTTCATACTTCGGGAGTAGTTTCGATGAGAGGCCAGGGGCGGTGAAAGGGACAGAGAGCCACACAAGCATGCCAGGAAGCAAGGTGACTGCGGAAGTTGAGTCCCCGCGAGTGCTCTTCTGGCGCTCTTGGTCATTGGAAGTTAAGGCACGTGCGAGGTCACGGCATTCTTCAGCATGCCGTGCTGTGGCAGAAATAGGTGAGCCCTCGGATGCATCCGGCCGATAAGGTAAAATTGTGTCGATGGTGTGCGATGGGTGCCGACCGTATAGTAAGAAAAAGGGCGAAAAGCCAGTGGTGCTCTGAGTAGCCGTGTTGTACGCGTAGGTGACGAAGGGCAGAATGGCTTCCCAGTTCGTGTGGTCGGAGGCGACGTAGATTGAAAGCATGTCGCCGAGCGTGCGGTTGAAGCGTTCTGTCAGGCCATTGATTTGGGGGTGGCACGCCGTAGTTCTGCGATGAATAACGTGGCACTCTTTAAGAATGGCTTCAACCACTTCCGACAGGAAGACACGTCCGCGATCACTGAACAATTCCTGGGGTGGACCATGCCGCAGGATGAATCGGCGAAGCAGGAATGAGGCAACATCGCGCGTTGTAGCTGCTGGGAGAGCGGTGGTTTCGGCGTACCGTCTGAGGTGATTTACTGCCACAATGGCCCAGCGGTTACCAGCCGACGTCAAGGGAAGTGGCCCATACAAATCAATTACAACGCGCCCGAACGGCCGGGTAGGGCAGAGTAGAGGCTGCAGACCAGCCGGTGAGAGCAGGGGTGAAGATTTCCGGCGCTGGCAGTCGGGGCAGGAGCGAACGAACTTTGAACGTACTTGTGCATTCCTCGCCAGTAGTAACGCTGTCGAAGGCACTGGTAGGTTTTGAAAACTCCTGAGTGTGCGCACTGTGGATCGGCGTGAAAGGATACGCAGATTTCGGAGCGTAGACTGCGAGGAACTACTGACAACTACTGGCGGCCGTCTGTCGGCATAACTGCGTCGGTGAAGCAGGTTGTCGCGAACCGCTAAATGGCAAGCCTGACGAAGCAACGTACGAGTGGTTGACTGTGGTGATGGGTCAGCAAGCAAGTCTATAATCGAGGCAATCAACGGGTCCTTGCGCTGCTCGGAAGCGATAGTCTCAAGGTCGATTGAAGAAACAGCTAGCTGCGATAGTGAGCAGCAGGTAATGTCGTCAGGCAAGGGAGAGCGTGATAGGGCGTTGGCATCAGAATGTTGGCGTCCGTTGCGGTACAGCACGTGGATATCGTAGTCCTGCAGGCGAAGTGCCCAGCGGGCAAGACGACCTGAAGGATCCTTCAACGATGACAGCCAACATTGTGCATGGTGGTCGGTGACGACATCAAATGGGTGGCCATACAAATAAGGCCGGAACTTAGTAAGAGCCCAGATGATCGCCAGACATTCTTTTTCCGTGACAGTGTAATTGGTCTCGGCTTTCGCAAGGGTGCGACTGGCATAGGCCACGACATATTCAGGAAAGCCAGGTTTGCGCTGCGCAAGGACAGCGCCGAGGCCAACACCGCTGGCATCTGTGTGTACCTCTATAGGGGCCATCGGGTCGTGGTAGCGCAAAATTGGGGGAGTCGTCAGCAAACGACGGAGATTTACGAACGCTTCCTCGCACTCTGACGACCACGAATGAAGGGGTCCGTTGCATCCAAGGAGCTTCGTCTGAGGTGATATGATGGCGGCGAAATTTCGAATGAAGCGTCGGAAGTAAGAACACAAACCTACGAAACTTCGCAGTTCTTTGATGGACGTAGGTTTAGGGAATTCGGCGACGGCACGAAGCTTGGCTGGATCGGGGAGAATTCCATCCTTGGAAACAACGTAACCCAGTATCGTCAGCTGCCGCGCTGCAAATCGGCACTTCTTTAAATTCAGTTGTAGGCCGGCGTTTCTCAAACACGTCAAAACACGCCGGAGGCGTTGAAGGTGCGTGGAGAAGTCCGGAGCAAAAACAACGATGTCATCAAGGTAGCACAAGCACGTGTGCCATTTCAAGCCGCGCAGAACGGTATCCATCATGCGCTCAAAAGTTTCTGGCGCATTGCAAAGTCCAAACGGCATGACGTTAAATTCGTATAAGCCGTCGGGCATGACAAAGGCTGTCTTCGGTGGATCGTCATCTGCCATAGGTACTTGCCAGTAACCTGAGCGCAGATCTAGAGATGAAAAAAAATTCTGCTCCTTGTAAGCTGTCAATAGCGTCGTCGATTCGCGGAAGCGGGTAAACGTCCTTACGAGTGATATTGTTGAGGCACCGATAGTCCACACAGAACCGTACAGAACCGTCTTTCTTCGTAACAAGGACGACGGGAGATGCCCATGGACTGTGGGAAGGTCGGATCACTTCGCGGCGAAGCATATCGGCCACTTATCATTAATCACGCGACGTTCTGTAGCCGATACACGACATGGGCGTTGCCGCAATGGCGATTGCGCGCCAGTATCGATGTGGTGCGTAACAGCTGACGTCCGGCCCAGGGAAGGTTGCCCGACGTCAAAAGAAGCACGAAATTCTTGTAAGATGCACAGAAGCTGTGATCTCTGGCCTGGTGTAATGGCATCAGCAATAGAAGACTCGAACACATCGATAGGCAATGGGCCAGACGTAGAAATGGAGCCGAGCGTACTGTAACGGGCACAGTATGGGTCTTCGGGAACGTCCGTAATTTGTACGTCTGCGATAGCTTCGACACTGCCCAGACATTCTCCTTGGACTAGCAACACAGGGTACGAGAACGGGTTACAAATAAATATAGCACGGGAGTCCCTGTGTTATGTTCACCATCGCGAAAGGTAGCAGTAGACCTTTTCGAGTGGAAAAGCGGCCAGACGGAGAAAGTAGTGCGACGGCGTCGGAGAGGCTGCTGCAGTACATAGAGACTACCCCTGACGAGTAGGGAGGAATGGTGGTGTCGTGTCTGACGAGTAGTTTGTTCGGAAGAGAAGCATTATCGGCGAGCGTCAAATCTGAGAGCGGCGACCATTCTAGTTCAGCTCGTGCGCAATGAATGATGGCATTGTTGCGGGAGAGAAAATCCCAGCAGAGGATAACGTCATGGGAGCTCGACGAAATTACAGTAAATTCAATGGCGTATACAACGTCCTCAATGACAACACGAGCTGTGCACGCCGCTAACGGGTGAATACGCTGCGCGCCGGCTGTGCGTAGGGACAGTCCAGTAAGCGGCATCGTGACTTTCCGAATCAAGCGACAAAGTTTTGCGTCCATAACTGATACGGCGGCTCCGGTATCCACGAGTGCAGATGTGTGAACACCATCAACAAACACGTCTATCACATTCGTCGGGCTACCCTGAGGACTTTCGCGTTTCGCCGGCGTCGCAACCCTTGCCTCGTGGACTGCGACGATTAGATTTCCTCTTCCCGAGCTGCGGGACGAGGCCGCATCGGTGATAGCGAGCGTCGGCGTGGAGAAGGTGAGCGGCGGGTATTGGGCGTTGGGCGGAACGTAGGTGGCGATGCCGAAGGGTCGTCGTAACATGGGCGGGGAGAACCGACCCTATACGATTTGGCGCTTATGTTGTAGCGCTAGGCGACTGCACGCGATTACAGTAGCGTGCGACGTGACCTGCGTAGCCGCACGCAAAACAGATAGGCCGGTTGTGTACGCCACCGATTCGCTGCGGTGGGCCCAGTCCGTGTAGGAGAACGCGTTGTGCGGGTCGGCTGGTGATATGGTGGTATGGCGGGCTGTGGTCGGGGCGCAGTGAAGACGTCGGCGTAAGTGAGAGGCCCACCTTGAGGAAAGGGTTGGGGCCTGGCGACGACTTCCGCGTAGCTGAGTGGTGCAGCCGGAGAGATCTGTTGGGGCCTGGCGGCGACTTCAGCGTAGCGGAGAGGTGCGGCCACAGGAACAGGTTGGTGGCGCTCAGGCAAAATCTCGTTGAGTTCGTGCGCAATGGCGCGGCGGAGCGGGGGCTCAAAACTTGACGTTGGCTCTTGTACGGGTGGCGGTTGTGCAAATAACATCAAGGAGAGCTGGCGTGCAATTTCCTCGTGCACGAACGCCTTCATTTCTGCAATCAACGCTGACTGCTCAGAAATGGCCATCAAGCCAGCGAGGTGTTCGTCGCGTGATGGAGGGCGACGGTTCAACGACCGCTGCCTGCGTAGCTCCTCGTAACTTTGGCACAGTGTAATTACCTCTGTCACAGTCCGAGGATTTTTGGCAGGCAGCATAATGAAGGAATCGTCTTCTATGCCTTTCATCTTATCAGACTCCGACATGGTCGCGTTGACTTTCTTGCATAAGTCCAAGATGCCTTCGATGTAACTTATGAATGATTGCCCGACTTGCTGAACTCGTTCCCGCAAACGCTGTTCGGCGCGCAGCTTACGAACAGCAGGGCGACCAAAAACATCCACAAAAGACGTCTTGAAGTCTGACCACGTCGGAAATTCGGTTTCATGGTTGTTGTATCATAAGCTGGCCACACCCGCGAGGTAGAAGAGCACGTTGCTGAGCTTAGCTGCTTCGTCCCATTTATTGTGGGCGCTTACCCGCTCGTAGGTTGTTAGCCGATCCTCAACGTCGGTGTCATCCGCGCCTGTGAATATAGCAGGGTTCCTGTGGCGAGGCACACCAGTATATATATATATATATATATATATATATATATATATATATATATATATATATTGTGAGCGCTAACTGTATAGGTTATCTTCGTCTTCATTAGTATATACCAATCCTCATAATCATCATCATCGTTTGTCCAGTAGGTGCTCACTGGATAGCTCGCACGGCTGCATTGAAATACAAGGGCTCTGTCTTCGTACCAGGCGTCATCTTACAAGTGGAAGGGGTGCTGGGTATAACGTTTGCTTATAACACTGCCGTTCAACGCACAACAAACTACAGCCCCTTTTTCCTCGTGTACGGCCGTGCACAGTCATTTGTTTTGGGCACCACCTTTATCTCTACGCCTTCCGTCCCCTCTACATCTCTTCCTGAAGAGTTCGCCGCCCGCATCGCCCACTGCCTTGAAATTGCGCGCGCCAACACCGCGACCATTCAGGACAAGAAGAAAGTCCGTTGTGATGCGACGCGTCGTGTCATTTCGTTCCGCCCAGGCGACGAAGTGCTCCTGTGGACACCTGTACGAGTGCCGGGGCTCTGTGAAAAATTTCTTCACCGGTATCTCGGTCCGTACACCGTGCTTGAAAGAACATCTGCCGTAAACTATCCGGTCGGTCCTGTTAGTACGGTGACTGACCGCTGTTGGCGCACCACCGAAATCGTTCACGCGTCTCTCGCCTGAAATCGTATCTTCGGCGTTCGTACCTTTTCTTACTTGCGGCCCTGCCGACCGCTTTCGTGAGGGGGGGGGGGAAGTTAGTGTGAGCGCTAACTGTGTAGGTTATCATCGTCTTCATTTGTATATATCCATCCTCATAATCATCATCATCGTTTGTCCGGTTGGTGCTCAATGGATAGCTCGCGCGGCTGCTTAGAAATACAAGGCTTCTGCCTTCATGCCGGGCGTCGTCTTAGACAATATTTATTTATTTATTTATTTATTTATTTATTTATTTATTTATTTATTTATTTATTTATTTATTTATTTATTTATTTATTTATTTATTTATTTATTTATTGTTGACTCGTCTGGCACTTATAGCTGTTTCAAAACTACCGAGGCATTTGATTTGTTAAATATGCGATTGAATCCTCTATTGTCTTTCTATTACTGTGGAGCTCAATGAGGTGTCATTTCGGGGCAACGTGAATCCCCCTGGTGGAAGCTTCACCGCTCTGCTTTAAACGAATACCCCCGTGCCACTCAGGAGACAGTTGGGGAGGACAGGCTTTATACGCAGTCTACCGGTTTCTGCCTACAATGGTTCGCCTAGAACACTAACAAAAGCCGCACAACCTTGGAGCTAGGCTCGGGTGCCGCTGTAGCGAGGAGAAATACCTCAAATGAAGATGAAGCCAACGGGGCAGCGAGCACCTGCCTAGGGAGATCAGACTCCGCTTGACACAGTAATGCTTCCTCGGAACTGCGCGCTGTGGTAAATGGGGTAGATTTCGCAAAATCCTACAGGGATGGACCGACGACGGCATTGCTGACCCAGTGCCTCAGTTTGGCTCTCGGGAGCGTACCAAGGACAAAACATCAAGTGAGCGAGCCGCCCCCCCCCCCCCCCCCCCCCCTTTTGCATGGTACCCGTTGGACAACTCAGCGACGTGTGTGAGCCTGCGGGTATCGCAGGCCTAGCAGAAACGAGGAAACATACGTTGATCCGTAAGCAACAAAGCGGTCAAAAATTGCTCGTTGCACTTCATTACCGCTACAGGCTGACGAGAGGGAGAGACGTTCAACGAAAAAAAAATTTTTTTTCAACGGCCAGCCAAAATACCATGCAACAGGATTGAATTATCAGTGCGACGCCGTTATCGTGAACGCCAGGGAACGTATTTCGTAAGCATTCTACTCCTGCTGATTTTACCCATTGCTTATCATTAGCTGGGACGAATGGCCAACCCGGAGGTAGTGGAGGCGAATGTTGCAGAATACAAAATAAGATGCAATATATAACCTGAAAACCACATGTATCCGCATATGTTATTAGTGATGTAAAATTTCCGCAAATTTTGAAACCATGGAAAAAAACTCATGAAAAATAAAACCATAAAAAAAGTAGCTTTTTTCCCAGAAATTTTGGGAACATTGGAAAATATCCTAACCTGAATCCTTATCATAGGGAAGTAAAAGTAACGGGAGACGAGGGTAGACATGCAATGACATGGTTCTAAATGTTTTGGCTAGACATGGGCATTCTATAGCGAATAACCCACTGTTTTATAATAAGCGATGCTCGGAGATTCTTGGTAGTTTTTTGAATATTTGTCTACCAACCATGAAAGCTGCACACTTATATTCTATTAGTGAGGGTAGGCTGATGTACTATCTGCGAACTTAGGGAACTTTAGTATTTTTCAGACTGCGGATGGAGTGTGTTTGCCATGTGGTCAATACACGGGGGGTGCGTTCGCCGTGTTAAGAACTAGACCAAACACGTGGGTGCCTTTAGACGTACGGAATGAATGGAAAAGGGCAGTCACAAGTATGTATAGATTCTCTACGGCAACCCGCTGGAAACCAGTTACCGATGGTAAAGTATTATTTCGTTGCGATTTTTATTTATTCTGTGAAGAAAAAGAACGACGCAGCCCGAAGCCTTAAAAATGTCACGGAGTATTAATCGTGAAGCAACACAGCTCTCAATATTGCAAAAAAATGCACAATTTCTAACGCGAAACTTAAAAGGGCGATAAGTCATTACGTATTTTAACTACAACCCTTGGCAAGCGGAGTAACTTACCAGCAGAAACTACCTCCATAAAGTGGGTTACGTTTGAGCTTAACAAAAAGAAGAAGAAAAAAAGATGAACCCGTCCTGAGGGTTTTAAATTCTGAAAGCTCATTCTACAAAGTAAAAAGTGATCGTAACTGGGCTTCAATGTACACGATCACTTTAACGAAATGGTGAACGGCTGGACGTCTCGGACAAACTGTTGCGCTGCATGGACTTACACAATGACAGTACGACTCGCAGAGTAACGAAGCGGCGTGTACAAGCTGCTATACGATTGCGTGCCGTGCTCACGACCTGAACTCATGTGTTGTATATGACGTGCAGGAGAAGAAAGAAATGCGGGCCAGTTAACACTGTCCTTGTCGTTGTTGTTGGCACGTATACCCACGGGATTGGTCAAGGTTCGCAATGGAAACATCGTGCATGTGCGACATACACTGTCCGCAGTGGCGCATTTGAGCACGAGGGGCGCGATGTAAAAGAATAGAACGAGGAGAGAGATTCGGTAACGCCAAAGCAAGTTCCTCTTTACTATGATGTTCCCCTTAAATCAGACCGGGCGGGGCTTCATACTTGGTCAAGCCTCTCATCTAACGTTGCCCGTTGGACTTGTTGGTATAACATGATGGAGGCAAAAGGCGTAGCACTTCAAAAACAGGACACAAGAAGAAGAACACAGATAACATACATGTTTGGCGTTTTAGTGCCAAACGTGTGTGTTTTCTGCGTTCTTCTTCTTCTGTCCTGTTTCTGATGCGCTACGCCTTTGGCCTCTCGTCTACTGCATCCACCGTTGCCGGCGCCAACGCATCGACACAGGCACACGTCATCGCTGAGACGTTCTTGAGCGACTGCGAACTCATATACATTTGACTCGTTTAGGAAATTTAATTTATTGCCTGTAATTTGTAACTTTCCTTTAGTTTCACATTGTTTTTTTTTCCGTCCTTTGGTTTTTTTAATAATGCGCAATCTCTTATACATACCGTCCTTGCATGGTTGTTATATGCACTGAAATTCCGACCCAGCGGCCAGAAATAATTGTCCACACACCTGTCACGACACAAGTGCAAACTACCAACCGAAGTACTACACAACAAACGTAGAATCACTCGGACAATGCAAACATAAAGGGACACAAACTTTGAAGCCACTCAATAAAAAAAAGACCGTCAAAAGGTATTGCGCATGAGCATGTACTATTATACGTCTTAATAGTCAGTGCACTTATCACAAAAGAAATTCTTTATTCCCTTTGCAAAACGTATTTTTCTTTAGATAAGGTCACGAAGAGCGTACTAACACACATACCAAATCTGCCTGACAGCTCGCTAAAGACTTCCATAAATGCTACATTGATTTGAGAGCGTGAATTGTTTCTCACTTCGGATTTTCCAAGTAGCGGACTGAAACAAATGAGTTTGCAGTAGTCAGCAAGATGGCCCGAAGCTTCCTGCTGCTTCAATGCATATTGCCGCGTATAGACCTTTTCACTGATTACAAACATAGGCCCTGCACGGCTTCCGGTTTTGCCCACTGACGTAGCTGCTAAATGTAACTGGCAAAGAAGCAACCATGCGTTAAAGCATAGCAGACTGATAACGCACGTGACCGGAAGTTTCTTGGGGGCGGCACGCTCGCTGCTGTTATCGCGAGCATGAAACCGTCTATACGTTTGCTCGGATTAAACGCGATTACGCGTTATCACATTCAGGCTGTCTCCTGAGATGCGCTCGCGATAACTGAGTATTCGTGCATTTCGAGAGTTGTAGTCATATCTAGAAATATAGGCCAGTCCTATCAGAATGCGCACATCAAAACCGTTTACTGTAGCACGTTCTCGAACTGGTGCGCTTATGAAAAGGTAAAATATACTACCAGAATGCAATGCTTTATTAAAAATGGATTATTCCAGCCCTATTCATTGCTTCCCTTCCAAATCACTTACACAAACTACGCGTGCCTCATTCTAACACAGTCATGCGCTCAGAATCATGTTTACCTGAACCATGCAACGATTGGAACAGTCTGTCGGGAACAGAGTAGTTACTTTAAGTAAAATGAGCTTACGGGAGTAAACATCCCGAAACATATGAGGGACGCCGTAGCGGAGGCGCTCGGTATAATTTTGGACACCGGGTTTTTTTTTTTTTTTTTTTAATGGGCGCACCTAAAGCAAGGCACATGAGCGTTTTTGAATTCCGCCCTCATCGGAATGCGGCCTCCGCGGCTGGGAATTGAACCTAAGACCTCGTGCTCAGCTTTCTAACGCCAGAGCCATTGGGGCACCGCGGTGGGTCGTTATTATTGCGATATCAATTATATGGACCCTCCAAGCGGATTTCGGCCGTCGTCGTCATCACCGTCGTCGTCGCCGTGAGGTTCCGTATGAAGTCAAAGGGTGATAAAATTGTCGCCGCGCGCCGTATGCTGTATGTGCGAGTGAAAGCGCACGAGGGACGCGCTCTTTTTCACAGAGAGCGAACGCACGGCGGAGAGCAAACGCGACATCTTCCGACGCGTGAAAGGCCGTGCGGAGATGGGAGGGAGGGACGTTGTGCTACGCCACCAACTGCGTATCTTGCGGCCGGGCGCAAGGTTAACTGGTGACTCAATCTCGCACGTGAAAGGAGGAAAGCGGAACAGCAGCGCGGGGCGCGTAAAAGATTTCCTGTTGGTTAATATTAATCCGGAGTCCCCCAATACGGCGTGGCTCACACTCGGGCCGTATTCTGGCATGTAAAACCCCTGTATTTAATTTCCATTTCTTAATGTTGCCATTTTCTGCTTGCCTCCTTGAAGCGAGCGCTGGCACGAGCAGCGATTCTCTGCTGCTGTTGGTGCTGCTGCAGACATAAAAAGAAAAGCGCGTTTGAAGATCTAAAACCGGATGCGGACCTTGCGTTCTTCCACGCAACGGCGGCGCCTCCTGTGAGGAGCGCACGCATGAAGAGTGGATCCGTGTGCCGACGAGACGTGACTTTTGACAAGCGAGGGCGGTGCAACCGCTGAACCGTGCGCTGTCAAATAGAACAAACTGGCGGCGCTGGGCCCACGACGTGACCGGTGCTCGAGTGCGGTTGGGCCGTGTGCTATCACTGCCGCTTTCGCACTTTAAGGCCTGTCCACGATGTTTCTGCTTTCCTAGCTCTCAGATCCCTCAACGAGCTAGAGATAAATGACGGCCGCTTTTATCCACCAACAGGCAGCAAAGGAGTGCGCCCTTCATAATGGGTTGCGTGATGCATCAGAAGGTAATGTCGGGCGTTGTACGTTGCGTTGCTGGTTTTACATTGTCCAAGAAAATCAAGGAAGGAAATCGCTCACTCTCAAGATAAAGCGAAAGACAAGGAAAACAAAACAAGAACAAAGATGGCGGTGAAGTAAAAAGAAAAAAAAGAAGGGAAGAGGGGGGGTAGAGATCGCGAACGAGTCTTCAAGGCTTTCCAGGCCGGTATCGTATAAGATAAAAGAGTTTCCAGTCTAGTTCTCAGGCCGCTATGATTGATGGCTGGCGCCTCTCGTGTGACAGTGAGCAACACCCTGTTCGTTCTGTCCCTCTTCTTTTCGCTCATCTTTTCGCTCATTCATCTCTACGGCGTAAAGAGTTGCGCCAGCTTGAAAACCGTGCCGTATCTCGACATTTTATTTTTGTTTTTCGTTCAGTAGAATTGACGTGTATTTTTTTATTATTATTTTCTGTTTATTGAGTCCTCTTCGGCCTTTTTACAAGCTTTCCCCACAAACACCGCTTGAAAGAAAGCTGCCATTTTGCTTAAACCGCTCGGCTTTGGGGCAGTACACACCAGAAACGCATGCCTGAATTTACCTTGAACATTTGTCATGAAGCTTAGAAATGCGGTAGCCTGCCATGGCTACGAAGTTCTGAAATCAAGTAAAGCAAAACGCTCGCTGCGCCCCTGGGCTTCAGTTTTTCCTCTCTTTGTTGCTGGTACAGCGGGTTTCGCTATTCTCTACTGCCTTCACGTCGTTCCGCGCAGAAATCTTGTACATGTGTAACTTTCGTACTCCAACTTAAAGGCACGGGAGAAATAACAGGGAGCGAGAGAGAACACACGCAACAACGTCGAAAGCAACCGAGTGACTGAAGAAAAGCTTCTGGAAGGCAGTTGCGATCTCTTCTCGAAAAGAACGCGTTGCAAGAGGATCACCCTTCCGTCGAGTGCGGCTGCATTACAGAATGAGACGTTGGCACCGACGTATACTTTGCCATTGCGGTCGCCTTTGCGCGTACGTAAATACGGGGCGGCGACCATCAAGATAGCGAGTGGTGCGATGTTGCTAAAGAACGAAGGATAAATGAGGGATAGCGCGCTTCCCCAGCGTGACGCTTTTGTCTTACCAGTGAAACACATTCTAGCTTTCCTGCGAATGCACGCTACAGGAGTGTGGTAAAAGTTCATTTTTCCTCCTTTTGGCTTCTTCTGGCGCTGCATGAGATTAAAAATATTGCAGCGCTTTGAAATAGAAACGCTTTTTTCGCAATCGCTGTTTCTTACGGCTTATCTTTATTGCTTTTTTTTTTTTGTTAAGAGGGTTTCCAGACTTGAAAGCGTCGGAGCGCATCTACCACGCTCTGAGAACTTCGCTTTGAAAGGGCATATGTCACGTTACCTTTACTCTATACCGTGGCCCGCACGTACCATGCGTAGGGACGCATATAGTTCTTCGTTGGGCTCAAACTATCAGAAGACGGGGCTCCTTCTGAGGAATATTCTACAGCACCGAACTCGTTTGTCATTGCATCGAAAAGAAAGGCACACATTATCGTGGTTTCTTGGACCAATCGGTATGCGTGAGTATCCACGTCAATTTGTGTCCATTTGGTTTAATTTTTTTCGCGCACGTGGGCTTTGCTCCCCTTTTCTGTAGCTTGATATCCTTCTATATCCTGCTGTTAACGTCCCCGCGTGTCCCTTTTTTAAACTCTTCCATGTCTTTAGAGCTCCTCTACCTCGTCGACGTTGCAACAGAGTTGGTCAGAACGAGCTAAGTCGCACCGCGTTCAAAATGCTAGCTTGATGTTAGGATGGCGTGTACAGGAAGGAGCTTGATGTTACGTCGTCCTTAAACATAACTTATCCAATCATGAAATGAATTTGCTGCTTGATTCTTTATAGTTATCATCTAGATACGAAGGTGTGAGGTTAAAAGATGAAGGAAGGCTCGAGAAGTTCCAAGTGATAGTGTTAAGGCCAAACTACACGTACGCTTGTCGGCGCGCGAAAGCTCGCGCCCGCGCGCCTTGCGTTTGCCGCGCCTCGCGAGCTATGGCGGTTTGAACGTATATACAAGACGCCTGCCAGCGCGCGCACACTTGGCTCACTATTTTCGCTTTGGTAGACATCGTTTCGTATTTTCATGAGGTAGCCAGGGCCGGTATTTTGTAGCGATGCCTTTCCGATGCTACTGCCTTTTCGGGATTTTCGCGCTTGGTCAGTCGTCAGAGCGATGGTTCACTTACTTTATCAACGGGATCAGCCGGTCGTGAGCGCTGGATGGAAAGACTATAGTATAGAATAAAGCATTCTTCTTCTTCTTTCTGGGGTTTTACGTGCCAAAACCAGTTCTGATTATGAGGGACGCCGTAGTGGAGGGCTCCGAATTAATTTTGACCACCTGGGGTTCTTTAACGTGCACTACAACGCAAGCACACGGGCGTTTTTGCATTTCGCCTCCATCTAAATGCAGCCACTGAGGCCGGGATTCAATCCCGCAACGTCGTGCTCAGCAGCGCAACGCCTTAGCTGACTGAGCCACCCCGGCAGGTAGAATAAAGCATAACGCATCGCTACAAAATACCGTCCCAGAGCACCGATATTTGTCTGGAAATGATATCTGTGCTTACGTCGCGATTCGACGCGTACGATCTGTCCTGCACCATCTGCGTACGCGTAGGCGCGCGAAAGCTATAGCTTTCGCGCGCCGGCAAGCATACGCGTAGGCTGGCCTTTCGATACATTGAAATTATATGGTACGAATGGGGCAGCGATAGTTATAAGAGTTCTGTCTCCGGTGTGATCGTCGATTTTTGCTTGGGCCAGTACCGTATGTAAACCTCGTTCGTACGCGTCTGTTGGTTTGGTGATACGCAGAGATTGTTGGCACTCCTATGGGCGCGACATTGCATGCTGGTGGGTAGCTGAGTGCACACTTCCTGCATATACCGCAGTGTACTCCTGGCATGCCAATAACAGGTGGCGCGCTTGATACTGAAACGGTGCCACACGTGGCATTAGCCGATTAGTAAATTGGTCAGGCTTAGTGCATCGATCAAGCCGTTTTGCATGATCTCTGCTAAGAAATTTCCAAGTCGCTGATGTGAGCACATCTAATAGCGGCCAAACTACAATTATCTATCACAATAATTTCTTGGTCAGAATGGTGCTGTGGACGACACATAAAAAGTCATTAAAAGTCAGTGTCAATTCAGAATTTAACTGCGGTTGATACTGTCAATTTGGCTGAAATATACTTGCAGTTGAAGTTGCAGTTGAGTTTTGTTAAAGAAATCATTAGAATATGATTTCTTCGTTGCAATATGACAGTATAACGTTCTCAGAAAATTCGCCAACGAGTAATAGCTGCACCTCCGGGAGATGCATACATCAGCACCACTGCGCAAGTTGACAACAAACAAAAAACCCAGAAAATAATTACGTGGTCTATGCCCCTGCTTGTCAAAGCTGAAAACACCGAAACTACATTGGAAAATTAGCACCAAGCATAGCACGCAAGCCATTCGCCGAAGCTATTATAGCGAGATCCCAACTCTTTTTTTTTTTTTTTTTCATAATTGGCGCGCTGGTTCTCGCGGCGTCAGTCGGGGTGTTAGAAGCAACACATCCGTTAGGGAACCTCCGGTTAGTGGTATTTTTAGCCTGTACTTGGAAAGACCGAAAGGAGGGCGTGTACATCAACGAGGCGTGTAACGAGCAAGGAAGTAAACTGAGACTAGTGGAGAACAAGTCGAAAGTCATTACGCAGCAAACCTGTTCACTGTTGTAATCCTGTGCGGTCTTGCAATACAGCGAGCCGCGACTTATTATCTTCACATTGTCGCAACTTACAACATAAACTTCTTACTTTTCTGCATCTACCACTCAATCTGGTCGCCCTCTACCTGCAGGTAGTGCCGCAAGTAAGGCTGTAATAAAATAATCTTGACGACAAATGCTTAAATCGGAGCACAAGTGAGAAACAAACGAAAAAGTCTTATGTGGTACATGTTCCGAACAGATATTCCGTATGTCTAGTCGTGTTTCTTGTATTACTTTTCCTCTTACTTCATTCTTATCTGCATTAATACTTGCTTACTATAACAGTAGACGGATTTGTGGCATGCAGCGTAAAATATTCCAATCTGGCGTTACACAGTTGGGTGTCAACGAATATCCTTCAAAGACACACTCCAAGTGCCGAGACGCTAATAAGCTCAAGAGAATGAGCAAAACGATGTGAAGAAAAATAGGGCAGACACAAAGAAAATACATTATAATAGATAGAACGCATAGCGGTGGAGAAACTTCAGAAGCATGTTGCCCTTCTTGATGGATGGTAGCAACTGCGTATGTATTCTCACAGCAGCCCAATGAAAAAAAAAAGCGAGAGAAAAAAATGAACAAAGAAAGAAAAAGAAAACAAGCTACTTTTAATCAGATCACACCCAGAGCTGAGCGAGGGTTTTTTTTTTTTTTTTTTTTTTTGGGGGGGGGGGGGCACTTGATCGATCAATTTCAGAGCATCAATCCTGTTTCGCTCTTGTGCAGTAACGCTATCAACGCAAAACTTCTGTTCAAATACTGGAATATGTTATTTTAAACATTTTAGCTGCGGTCATAGTTACCTAAGTTTAAAATGTAAAAGGCTCAGCCACTCAAGTAAACTGGTCTGGTAACGCACAGCACGTTGCAATAGTAGTTATGTCGTCAGTACCGCAGAAAAATCAAGGCGCACACGTAAGAGCACTCAAGCACTTATGGCGTTGCAGGTGGGAGTATAATTTGTACTGCTTTCCTGCTGGCTCAAGGAGGAACGCACAGCAGTGCATCGGCCTGCGAACAATCTCTCAATCGAAATGAATGATGACCAACTCAATAGTCGTTTGACCCCATCAATGCACATGCTTAATATTCACCAGCGTCGGGCGCTCACATTGAATAGATATATTATTTGCCACTCCGTATTTACCAGCGTATGTTCAAGTGAAACACGTGAGATACCCTGCTCGGCCACGTTCCGAGACTTCTACAGTACCGAAAATGTCTCAGTATTAGCTACGTAAGTGCAATGCGCAGAAATGGTGTGGGCTGTCCGCGTTGCGGCAAAAAGCGTAAGCACGCTCACTTTGATGCAGCATCTTTCGAAGGTACAAACTGCTCTGGCTCGCACGAAGCGACGTCAAAGAAGTATTGCCCGAAAATACTTTAAATCTTTCGAGGAATGGCAAGATACAATCCTTCCCGTAGAGAAGCTGCTCACTCTGTTCAGCCAAGTAAAGACACTCCCGATGTAAACGCCAATGAACAACTGCTTGCAGAATGTCAACAACAGAAACGGCCCCTCCGGCGAGTTTTTTCAAGAGCGACGATAGCGGCAGGGCTGTTATTCATCAGCCCCGTGTGCTTCGAACACGGAATGGCCTTCGCTGCCATCGAGATCCACGGGCGTGACATCGTGCCATAGTGCTCCTTACATCAAGAGGCCAACGACTGGGCGGAAAAAACCGGCGACAACGTGGGCATGAAATATTGGATGAAAGCGCTGACAAAAATAAGGTTGAGAACATGAGCTGTCTGTTGGAATCGCGTGATTGCTCGCGGCCCCCTGACGCCGACCGCAAAGGCTGCAGTGCCGGTGGTGGCCGTACTGTAATCGCTTATCACAACTCTTCATTAACAGATAGCGAATTCCTACCATATTGACTGACCTGCGCACTCAAAAGACAGCCAGACACTCTCAACCTCGTCTCAGACTTTCGTTTCACTAGGTTGCCTCAGCCAAAATATGCAACTCTCTGGACGTAAGAGACTCTTCGGATAATCTGCCCAAAACTGCACTGGCCTGCATTCACAATTCTGCCTTCTTTTTGTGTTTGTGTCATCGTCTTCCGTCCTTTCCCACTCCCCTAATGCAGATTCACGGGCAAGAGTGCGCCAGCTCAGGCCGAATTTCCGGTCCTCCCTCCAATTTTCTCTCTCGCTCCGTCGAACGATTCACGCTTGCTGTAGGAACGCAACGTGCAGAAACGCGAAGCAGGACGTGTCTGGCATCCTTGCATCCGCGGATATAAAGCCACCTTCGCATACTGGTAAATGTGCACTATGACTATGAATCGTGTATTGGAAGTATCTTGCAACACGAATGCATCATGCATGCTCGCGAATAGTGCACGAATCCAACTGCGTGAGCTGCTCACCATCTCACTGTTTTTGGAATGCGCAACCTGCAACAAAGCACAAAAACATCGCGGCCTTTTGCACTTAGCCTGCAGTTCGAGGGTGAATACTGCATTTGAGCGTGAGGCGCACGGAATGAACCACTTAGCTGCATGTATAGCATGCTCAGCTCCAAAGTATTGAGAATCTCAGCAGAATCTGCGCACACTTCGCACTTCTTGTTATACAATCATTTATATAATTCAAAAGCTTGTATTCACAATAAAGGACATTCAATTCGGAAATATCCACAATCTCTGTAACGCCGGTTCCATCGGGACAACCATTGATTTCTGAAAATTATTTCTTTTTTCGTCTTTTTTTTTTGAAAAAGTAAAACGCGGCAACTTCAGTATGTGCTCGATGTCCTGCTCAACGTCGCAGTGCTCCGATCTCGGCCCTCCCTCTCTTAGGCCACAGTCAAACACAATGGGGACGACGCCCAGGCCCAGCGGGTGGCCTGAATCGACCGCTGCGCGCGGCTTGTTCGATGCAACCAGCAATGCGAACGAAACATTCCGCGACCAGTGACTAGTCAGACGGGATCTAATCAGCATAAAACCGTCCACGGCACACACAAAGGTACGTGCGGCCGCCACTATAGTATCGACGTTTCCTACAACGTAAAAAAAAAGGCAAGAAAACTAATGCCATCGCTAAAATTGTCCTATTTGTTTGTTTGTTTGTTTGTTTGTTTGTTTGTTTGTTTGTTTGTTTGTTTGTTTGTTTGTTTGTTTGTTTGTTTGTTTGTTTGTTTGACAGCTCTCGATTGTCCCCGCGTATTGCTTGCAGTCACAAATTTAATATTCGCGTTTCTTTCAGACTGCTGAGTGGAGGCACCGAGAGAGAACCATAGGAATGAGTATGCTAATGAGAGGAATTAATAGACCATTCGTGAGCGGAGCGTGCTTTTCTTGTTGCATGAATTACTTTAACTGTTACACATCTCTAATCCGTTCTTCCGACGTATAGTACTGACTTCTTTTTATTTTTTGAATATTATTTTATTCATTTTCTTTGCACCCTGTTACACCGACGGGGCGATAGCCTGGAAAAACAGTTTATTCGTCGCGTGCGCTACTTCAGATACAGCAACACCATATAAAGAATCTGAATAATCTCTGCTCACTTTTGGCGCGGGCCTAATGTGCTGGCGAGTAAGACCAATTCGCTTTCCATGGTTATAGTTTTGTTCTAGGGTCTAACGTTGTTTTACTCTCTCTCCTCTCTCTTTCTTTTCATCCCTATAGCCCCTTCCCCCAGTGCAGGGTGGCAAACCTGACATGCGTATGGTTAACCTCCCTTCCTTTTCCCTTTACTATTTCTCTCTTTCTCTCTCCCTACTTTCGTTCTATATGATGAATGTGAATTCAAAATAATGGTACTTTTCACATACGTTCAGGCCTACTAGGTACATACAGAGGAAGCCGTCCCATGCTGTCCAAATCGCTACATGCCGTTTATGTTCTGTGGAGCCGATGGCAACGCTGAAAACTTATTCTCAGAGTGCTATCAAATTGCTAAAGAACATAAAGCTTCCGTATATCGACTGACGCTTAGGGTGGCAGCGTATACTTGCGCATCTGACAAGTGTTCCCGCTCAAGCGCCGGATATTTCGCTGGGCTTTCTCGGCTCATATTGGCTTTCCTCAGAATTATTCGTCTGTCAGTGCTTAATGAATAATGAACCTTATGCGCGGACTTGGCGGTGCAAAGTACCCCTGTGTCTAGTGATGAGCTTTAGACAGCCGCACCTGTTGTGTGCACCTGTAGCATTTATGTTCTCTCAGCGTTTGGCGCCTGAATTTTTTTTTTATTTGCGCTTCGACGGCAGTTTTTTGTGAGGATAAGTTCGACCACAGCTGGCACCATGCCTCCTCTGTCTCCCTTCCCACCCATTTTTTTCGAAAATAAAGACGTTTATTATCTAAATATATAGAACAACATAATTGTTTCTTTGTAAAATCGTGTCATGCCTTATGATAATCACTGTTCGTATTGTGAGGTGTAATGCTTTCAATGATTATCTCTGTGAAGCACTGAATATAGGCTAATAAGGAATGTGCATTGTTCTAAAGATTGCGTCGGGTAGTTACTTGAGCTGTTGGTGTGGGTTGCGTTATAAATTTCAGAGACAATGTAGTGAAAACCGCTTCCTCGGAGCTTTGACCAGTCCGAACCGCTTAATACACGGCAAACAAACAACCCCTGCTGTTCCCCTTAATCACGTAACTTTGTCTACTTCAGAAGCCGGCGCTAGTTATACAGAATGCACCTTCCTGACCACATCACGTTACCCGAATGAGTGATTTCCTTCCTTCTTGCCTGCCTGTCTGCCTGCCTGCCTGCCTGCCTGCCTGCCTGCCTGCCTGCCTGCCTGCCTGCCTGCCTGCCTGCCTGCCTGCCTGCCTGCCTGCCTGCCTGCCTGCCTGCCTTTCTTTCTTTCTTTCTTTCTTTCTTTCTCTTTCTTTTTCTTCTCAAAGGCTACCCGTTGTTGAGTTACTACGTGTTGCCGCATCGAATTGCATTCGGCCACAGTGCTTTTCTACTTCAAAAGCCAGCGCTAGTGATACAGAATGACCGAGGTATTCCTGAGAATAGCACACCTTCCTGTACATGGTGGTGTTTCGCGAATGTGTGATTTCATTTCTTTATTTCTCTCTTTATTTTTCTCTTTCTTTCTTCTCAATGTATGCCCGTTGCTAAGCTACTACGTGTTGCCGTGTCGAATTGCATTTCGACCCTAGTGATAAAATATAAAATTGAATAAACAAGTGCATCGACCACAGTAAAACACATATTGCTGTGATCCCTCGTTGTTGAGAAGAAAAATTTTAGAAAAATAAGGAAATCGGCACAACCACCGCCAGCAGCCTCGTAGAGCTTAGCGGTGAGGCGAGAAAAGGTTTTTTTTTTTTTTTTTTTTTTTTTTTTTTTTTTTTGCTGTTAGTGTGGAGGATACTGAGTCGCCGCCTTGAAACGTGATAAGGCGACAACCAGGACAACGTCTACCTCAGCCGCGTATAGTTGGAGAATCGTGCTTTAGCGCTGCAGCCCCGTAGAAGCTACAGAGCTGGTGTCGTCCACTCACTGAACCAATCGCTGGGCAATCGCGAACCCTAGCTTCTTGCAAGCTGAGAACTTTGTAAGTTCGCCCCATTACGGGGTTGCCACCGGATCGATACCTTCAACAGAGGTGCACAGTTTAAGTGATCGAGAGCGCGGCAAAACCGGCGCTTTCCGAACATATTTGCTTTCCCCAACGGCTTGTCTTTTCTTCGCCTCTCGTTTTTTCTCTTCTCTCCTTATTTCGCACTCTTGAAGTCGCAGCCGGGCACCGCAATCTTTATACTGATAGTTCCTCGGAAGCACAGTTTTGTATATACGTATACATATAAGCTAAGCAGCGCTCCATCTGCCCTGATGATGGCATCATACTTCCGCGACCGGAACAGCTCAAATTTTGAGCGGCCGGTACACAGGCAAGCCGGCCGCAACTGCGATATTTCTAACCGTGGCACTGAACTAATCAGCCAACATTTCGTAGAGCAGTATGCTTTTTTTTTTCAACTTGCTTGTAAACGACCTTCGTAAGATGAGCGGCCCGGAAGTTAAGCGGAGCGCTTGCTTGGCAACGCCATTACTGTATAGAGGCTGTGTCGGCGAGTTTCGAGAGCTATTACTTGAAATGGCGCAATCGCGATGAAAGGATGTCTTCACTTTTTTGTTCTTTTTTTTGGTACGTCATTAGTAGCGACGGTATCTGTCGGAACACCATTGGTATTATAGCAGACGGTGGCCACACCCGTATGAAGGTACAGTCGACTTTCACTCAACGCCGTACTAGCTCTCTCGTCGAAAACGTAAAAAAAAACAAGATGGCACTGTACGTCCATTGTGGACCGCATAAAAGCCTGCTATCTTTGTTAAACAAACGTTGACTTTTACCCAGGAAAGCGAATGATAGTATTTAAGATAAGTATAGCAATTATTAGAAAATATAGTCCGCAAAATAAGCGTGGACGTAATCAGTGTTGTATTGTTGCTTTCATCGCACTGAACCTTCGTTATATTCAATTTTGGACTCAATAGTCCAATCAACATCTAGAATGAGCTGCTGTGAAAGTTTGTCGGGGTTGTGTGTATGTGTGTTTTACAAGCGAACTGGTTAGCCTCTAGTTGGTTGGGAGTTTTCGTGTACGCGCTCGCGATGCTCACACAAAAATATGGGTTGATCCCGGAGACAGTGAAAAGAAGCGGGAGGTGCACAGTGTGCTGCTTCTCCAAGAGGCATCACACGACGTCATCAGGTGACATCATCGCTTGACGTCACGTTTGACGTGATAACGTCATCAGATTACGTCATGAGGCTAAGCCGTCACGTGAGAATGCCGTTATTCTCCTATATTCGAGTTACAATCCGAACCTATCTTGTCTACAGCTTGTGTGAAAGTCGTACTTTCCGAATTCTCTGACACAATTTTCTTTGGAAAATTGAATTAGTTCAATAAGGCACTTGCGCTTGGCGCAGGGCCTAGGAGAATGAGCTAGGATGTATGCTGCACTTCGGCACATGCACGTGACGTACGTCGCTTGTGGTGGTGGTGCTTGTGTAACGTCGGCAACAAGTTCGCTGTACATCCGCTTTCACAAGGTGGAATGGAGGCGGATTTTTTTCCCTCACTCAGCGTTAGTGCTACATAGATCATGAGTCGACGTTGAGCTTCCTTTTCGTTTATCAGAAATTTGTCGATGCCACCGCGTCACGTTGACGTACTTAGACAACGATAGTCCGTATAAGTTTTATAGTAGGGCAGGTTTAACAAGGGCATCGTCTAGGCAGGTTGGAAGCACTTGCTTCTGTGTGCTCAGGAACTTGAGTCGTAAGAGAGAGAGAGGGGAGGGGATAGAAGATGAGAGATATGAAAGTTCTCTAACCTGTACCGGAAGAAGAGGAAAGGGCAGAAAATATTATGAGAGTTGAAACAAACGTGTAAAAAGGAAAAAGACAAAGCAAGGGAACTGTCCTCACGCGGTTATGTGCCTGGCAAAGCCCACAGTGTGTCACGCAGACCTGATGCCTTTAAAAAGCACAAGAGCGTTTCAAAAGCCACTCGACACGACGTCAGATGACACCAGGATCCAAGCATTCTGCTTTTCTTTAAGGCACGGGTGTCAAGTGTGTCAAGCATGCGTTGGAAAGCGCTTTTCTTTGGACCTAAAGATGGGCATAGTGTATAATTTGAACATCTTTTTTCAGAATGTTCAAGAGAGAGATAGCCAGAGAGAAAAGATACAAGGGAAAGACAGGGAGGATAACCAGGCTGAGCCCGGTAGGCTACCCTGCACTGGGGATAGGGGAAAGGGGATGGATATAGGAGAATGAAGGGAGAAGCTCACACTTTGCACAGTTACACAGACAAGCGTTCATCCCTCACTTAGTCACAGGCGGTCGATGTCTTCGTACCAAGGCGCCTGATGCTAGCATTGTTTCCTCTCGTTTCCCCATTCGTGTACTTATTGAAACTTGGTTGCCTGACGTCTTGTCTTCTGACCTGTTCCCGCCGAACTACGATGTTTTTCGCAGTGACAGTCTTATTTGGATCCAAACAAAAAGGGGGCGTGTCCTAGTTGCTGTTGACAGCTCCGTTAAATGTGTTAGATCTCTCGGCATAGAAACTGTACAGGAATCAGTTTGGCTAGAAATAAGTCTGGCAGAGTTATCAAAACATATTTATTGGAACTTTTTATCCGCCGCCTAACTTCATCCCTGTCATGTTTGATGAGGTCGTCACATCTATTCAGCATGTTGTGATAACGTATTTGAAGCAGCAACTACATATTTTTGGTGACTTTAGCACGCATGATACCCAGTGAAGCAGCTACGCCTATCCCCACTACTATGGTTTCATACTAAAGAAATGCTCCTCGTTGTTAGATTTCCTAGCTTTTAACTCCCTTCAGCAACATGATTTAGCTGAGAACTGTCCCGGTAATATTTTAAGCTTGTTCCTGTGAAATGTAACCGTGTCGCACTCTGACAGTTCTCTTGTTCATCCTGATAAATCCCCCCCCCCCCCCCCCACCCTCATTACTTAAGATATCCGTGCACTTGTCGGCTTTATGCCATAACAATTCAATTGAGGTCAGTAAATTCCCCCGCTTTGCTTTCAAATTTGGTGACTATGTTGGCCTTTTCAAGTTTTTCTCTACAGGTGATTGGTTTCTCGTGACTAATATCCGAACACGTCCATCAGTTTACTGAGATCGTTCTGGATGATATGCATGACTGCACGTACCCTAGCACAAGACCGAATGTTGTAAATTTCCCCATGGGTTCTCTGCGGAACTTAGAACTGCTCTAAAGCGCTAGTTAATAGATAGGAGAATTCCACCTCTCGCAGTTCCTTTGTAATCAGCTGTATGAGCGGGATCGCAATTCTCACAATCACTCATTGGAGAACAGCGCCTCTAATCGGCCGGCGGACTTTTGGAGTCATTTTCGTATGCGCTCCAGCAAACGTGGAGATCGTATCCGTCTGCTCGACTCATGTGGCGAAGTGCAAGCAGTCGCTGATTCTTTCGCTGTTCCTTTTTCCTCTCCATATAAACCGTCACCTGACAGCACTGTCCACCAGCCGCGCTCTTCTGCTGGAACTTCCACCTCGATACTCTTTGAGGAGAATCTCATCAGCGAATGCCTCATGCGTCCAAAGCCATCTTTGTCCTGCGGCCCAGATGACAACCCGGCCACCATTATCAAAGCCTACGGCAGTGTCTTTGTATCTGTGCTGACATCAATCTTAAGTAACTGTCTGAATAATTCGACTTTCTCACATGCTTGCAAAACCGTTCACGTTTTTCCTTTCTTAAAGCCGGCCTCAAAACGTACGTTGCATACTACCGGCCGGATTCTCTTCTATTTGAAATTTCCAAGCTTTTCGAATTAGCTATAGTCACAGTGCATTGTTGTTCAGTGTAAAAATATGTTGTTTCAAATCAGCATGGATTTCTTTCTGGCCGCTCAACGACCACCAACCTTGTCAGCTTTATGATGCAGGTTTCCATGCCCATCATTCAAAGGTTGTTGACGCTGCGCAAAGTTGATGCTGTGTACTGCGACCTAAGCAAAGCCATTGACGTCGCCAATCATCCCCTACTGCTCTAGAAGCTTGCTCATTACATTGTTTAAGTTGCTTTGTAGCTCTACTACGCAGCTCGATTGGTACTGCTTCGTGAGCGTAAATCATCAATATTCTTTTGTTTCCGTGTTAGGTCCGCTTCTCTTCTTAATTTTAATTGATGGCGTTTTCTCAGCAATTCATGATTCTTAATTTCTTCTTTACGCTGACAGCATCAATATATTGAAGGATGTACACAGTATTGAGAACTGCCGCACTCTGCAGTCAACATATCCTCATTCTCTGAATGGTGACAGTTAAACGGGCTTACTCCAAATGCATCTAAAACCAGAATATTGTCACATTAGCGGATAAACCCATAATATCGTCTTCCCTTGTTCGGTTGATCGTGCACTGTTGACCAGCGGAGCAGTTAAAATAAGCGATTTCGGTGTGCTTTTTGATAGCACATTAGGTTGCTCCAGCCAAATCTAAGCACGTAGCATCACGAGGCCTGCGCTCTCTCGGCTCCGTCTGCAGACATACAAGAGAAGTTTACATTCGTACTTCCCTTCCTCAAATTGTTCTCATCCATCTGCCTCCCATTACTCGAATACGTCTTAGTGGCGTGGAACGGCGCAAGTGATTCAAGTAGCATACTAATTGAACGTGTACAGAAAACCTTCATGAGTATATACAAATATCGTTTTCAGATCTCAGGCATCAACAGCTTTTCAAGTTTGAATAAGCATCCTACATTTCCATCACTTTGCTGCCGACGTAGTCGTTCCGACGTCGTCTTTTTACACTTTGAGTCATTCTTTAGTCTCATGTATCCTAACACAAAGTGTCGCAGATCCTTGTTTTGTGGCTTGCCGCTTTGCGTCATCAGTGTCAATAGCAACCCGGACTTGCGCAGATCACTCGCCTAAAAACGTTGTTAAAGTTTGTATAATAGACCAGCGCAAGCTGGATGACCCAGTTAGGGCGTTTGATTGGTCTGCGTTAAACAAGTCAAAGGCTGCCTTTGTCAGCAAGTGCAAATATTTAAAAACGTGGCTAAAAAGAAACCGTAACAATAAAACGCTGAAAGAATCATAACTGGATAAATGCTAACATAATTCGTGCTATAGCGGAAAGAGTTGTGTTGTGGAAACGTTCGAAACGTTCCCCCCAAAATGTAACACTACGCGCAGAGTACACATCAGCTAGAAACAAAGTAGTCGCCCTTATTAAATCAGCAAAACGACAGTTTTTTTTCAACAATTTAATATATCCATGAGAAATCCGGCAATGACATGGTCTTTAATAAATCACCTCCGAGGTAAAGCCGACCTGAGCCCTACTACTGATTCCTTTTCTAACAACCCCGCAACAATCGCGAATGAATTGAACCGTCACTTTGATGGTTCGTCTGATGGAGCAGCTTAGGGGCATGCGCTGGACTGCACGCTCCAAAAATCTCGATCTGCTTCCGCCCTCCTGCCGAAGCTATCGGAACATGATCTACGCAGGATTATATTCAGCTTCAGACAGAACAAACCACCCGGTCTTGATGGCCTTTCAGCGCGCATGCTTCAAGATACTTGCGGGCGCTTTCACGCATTCTGTTTTCTTTACGCTGAACGGGTTTTTGAACAGCACTTATATTCCTGAAAAACTAAAAAGTGCATTAGCCAAGCCACTTCACACAGGAGGAAAAAAGATGTAATTAAAAACTATAGGCCTATATCTATTTTGCCTATACTGTCCCAAGTGTTAGAAAAGCTTCTGTTAGAACTAATGCTTTCCTTCATTGACAAGTTCTCGATTTTGTCCTCTCATCAGCTTGGTTTTGTCGCTTATAAAGGTACTACATTACTTTTAGAATTCTTTTCTGATGGCATTTTTGCCGCGTTCGACCAAAATTTGATTAGCATCGCGTTATTCCTGGATATCAGTAAAACCTTTGAGAGAGTTAATCACGACATTCTGTTACACAAATTACATTTATTGGGCTTCCAGGGACCATTTTATAACATCCTTGAAAGTTATCTGTCGAATCGATCGCAAACCATAGTATTAGGCAATCACTGGAGCTCTATTTTGTCTATCAAAGCTGAAGCCCCTCAAGGGTCTATTATATCCTCGCTACTTTTAATATTTTCATAAATGACCTTGCGTGCACTGTCTCAAAATGCACAATTTTTCAATACGCTGTTGACACCGTACTGCTGGCGAAGCATTTATGCTATAAATCAGCGATCAATAGGCTACAAAAAGATGACTATAGCGTAATTGATTGGTTTTCTAAAAATTTTCTGTTAATCAATAATTCAAAAAGAAAACTGATTTGTTTCAGAAATCCCTTGAAGATGGCGTCGATAGATGAACATGTTTATTTGAACAGTAAGATTTGTTCGCCATGTAGTTGTACTCCAGTGGATTATGTGTAGTCAATAAAGTATATGGATGTATTTTTTTACTCAAGCCTGTCGGGGGAAACACATTTAGCGTATGAACGTAGTAAACTCTGGAGTATTGTCTGGATACTTTAACACTGTAAATGTATAGTTCCGTTCTCAGTCAAAAAAAGACACAAAAAACAATTGCGCATGTTCTTGCGTATGGAATATTAAGGTACGGCATCACAATTTTCGCATTCTGTACTGCGCGTTGGGAGAGCTGGGTTGACGCTCTTTAAAAAAAAAAAAAAAAAAACATGCTCCAAAGTGTACCGTATCACTCGTCTCTACTTTCATCTCGAAATATATTTACCGCCCTATAGGTTTTCTTTTGTTCCTCTCATTGTTTGTTCAAAGAGTGGTATTGCGTCATTTTTGGGACTCGAATTTCAAAGTTGACCATAATCCTGCACGCATTCTACCTTCGGGTTTGCGTTTTACTGTGCCTCGTTTCTCAACGAGATACGGGGAGGCACGACGATAGTGTGTGCGTTCCCAACCTGTTTAACAATCTACCGGGAGGATATTGTCACGGGTATAAACTATTTACAAGATATATTTACAGGAGATAGATAAACAGCAGCTGAGAATACAGAGAGGCTATTTCCACGAACAGCACTTCGTCGTATTTTCCGCCGTCGACATTGTCTGCTTTCCTCACCGCAACAATATTTTCTAGGCAACTTCAAAAAAATTATTGAAAAACATGATCCGTGCACTTTAGGTTGAACATGATCCATATTCACGCTAGGTTTACCTTCTTACCTTATGTAACGTTTATGTGTCAATTGTTTCAAATATTTTATTCTTGCAGTTTGTGTGCCTGTTCGTTTTTAGGTTTTTGTTATGGGTACGATTGAACTCTATGTATTGTTGTGTTAGATTTGCGCAGCCAAATGTAATGTCGCGCGCACTTTATGTAACAGCATTTTTTCTTTCATATTATTATTATTATTATTATTATTATTATTATTATTATTATTATTATTATTATTATTATTATTATTATTATTATTATTATTATTATTATTATTATTATTATTATTATTATTATAGATCATGTTATCTTAACGTCAATGGCCAAACGTCTTCTTTTTTTACATGGCAACTAGCGGCGTCCCTCCAGGATCAGTATTAGAACCACTCCTTTTTAAAACGTTTATTAATGGCGTTCCTTCCGCAATTAGGAACTATTCTTTTCTTTTATATGCCCATGTCATCAAGATTTTTTTTTAAATCACACTGTTGATGACTGTCGTATCCTGCACTCGGACCTGTTTTCTTTTTCGAAATGGTGCAAAGATAATAACCGCACCTTAAATCCTGCCAAGGTCAATATAATGACCTCCACAAACAAGACAGTAAGCATTTTTTTATTCTGTAGATTATGTACCATTGTGTAAGGTCTCTGAGATCAATGATCTCGGTGTACTTTTTCATACAACCTTACACTTTTCTACTCACACTAAACGCGTTGCAAAGCGAGGTATGTGCTCTCTGGGCTCTTCTGCACACTATCGAGGGAACACCTCGATAGTCTCCTACACCATTCTTCTACACCCTTCCGCAAGTTGTACACAGCAATCTGTGTTCCTCAACTCGCATACTGGTTGGCCGTCGGGAATGGCTTTTCTAAATCCAAAAGAAAGATTATAGATCGTGGCCAGAAAACGTTTCTAAACATATATCATCACCGCTTTGCTAACATGGACACTGGACCTTGCTCTAGCGCTGTTGGATTATTGTCATTGCCCTTACTTCGCTGTCGACGTAATCGCGCTGACCTTCTGCCTTTTTTTTTTCAAACTGCTTCACGGTATCCTCACCTTCCCCGAACTCAAGTTGTATTATGTTTCGTATTCAGCGCAAGATCACCCAAGACCATAGACCTTTTCATGTTCCTGTTTGTCATCACCAACACTCAACCGTCCACAGAAAACGCAGTCTCTATAACGCTTATTTTCATGATCTTGATATTTTTCATTCCTCTCTGTCATTATTGTTTTCCGAGCTTTGCGTTTCTGTGTCATAATTTCACATATTGTTCAACTGCCCTTCTGCTCCTTTTTCTTTTGTATTCGTCTTGCGCCTTGCTGTATGTACACTCTTCTCTCTCTCTCTTCTTTTCAGGGTTCTTATTTTTATTCATTGTTCTTTTTATTTACTGATGTTCCCAGCTTTTTCTTTTTTTTAATGTATACGTGCGCCAGCACTTAGACCCCATGGTTGTTCCTGGGCACGGTAAATAAATGATTGTTTGTTTGATTATTATTATTGACCACTACGTTACTCATGGACACGCGAATAAAAATTGTTTCATTGATTACTCTTGGCTTTCGAAACATACGCAGTGAACCTTTTCTGTCTGTATCAGATGTGTGGTTTTCACGATGGAGCATGCTCGAGGATAACTCTAAGAAACGGCATCGCTTTTGTGAAGCAGTTTTCTGAAGATAGCTCTAAGGCCCTTCTTGTAGAGAAGTAAGAAGTTAGTATATGGCCGCCTTCTGTCACCGTCTTTCCTCGTATCTGTGGATGCGTTAGGCTGGACGCACAGATGATGTCATGTGCATAGCTTGCCATCTGGACTGTCCTAGGCGATGACCCAACAGGGCTTACATTTGCTGGATTGAAAAGCGTGGTGATTCACACTAATGCAATGGTTAAATCGTAATATATTCCAACTTCGAAGAGCACGAAGAGGGACCTTGAAGTAACTGTGTATCCAACGCAAGCAGGGCCCGCCTATTCCCTGATCAGTCGAAGCATCGACGATGGCTTGATGTGCTACAGTATTCCACATTGATTCGACATCAACGAAAGCTGCCATTGTTTTGTAATTTTTGTACTCGCCGCGGTCGCACAGCGGCTTTGGCCGCCGAGGTTTCGATTCCCGTCCACGGCGACCGCATTCGGAATTGAAGCGCAATTTAGGCATGCTCGTATAACGTGCTTTATGTGCTTGGTAAAAAAAATGCAGCAGATTCAACGAGTTGAAATCTATATTCAGCGAAGCTTTGTGTGAGTGCATAAAGAGTCGAAACACGCACACACGCACCCACACGCACACGCATACTCACGAACATACATGTGCCCACACGCGCGAACACACATGCACACACACAGAAGCGCGGGCGCACACAAATTATGCCGAGCCTTTTGTTAAGCGGAGTTGCTGACTACTAGCGAGTACGACGGACGCCTTGAACGCATCATGGAACGCATGCGCATACGTACGTAGCGCAGTTCGAATCCATTCTACCCGTAAGAATCGTTTACTTCCTCGTTACTGTGCAACCGCGGATGCGCGCAGGCGAGCTTTCTGGTTCTTTTTTTTTTTATTTCTCCGCACTTTCGGTGGTGCCGCGGACGCAGAAGGTGCCTAGATAAACATGTTTCCAAGGTAGCGGCACTCATTGTTGTTTGCGCCGTCCTCCTCACTCTCGCGCTTACGCTCTCTTTGTTCTCCTTCATTCACATCTGTGATTGGTGCATTGCTTGCACGTGATGTTCCAAAATGGCTAGAGGTGATATTCATCATAGCGCAGAAGCTTCAAAACTAGTGCGCATGCGCCAATGGTCCGGTCGGATATTTGCCGGAAGGAAAGGCGTTATCGTAGCCAAGACATAGGACAAGGTCCATCTAAATAGGTCGCGAAGCTTAGAGCGAAAAGCGTGCCAAAACCTATCGCCAGAGACATCAGTTAGTGGTGCACGATTGAAGCGCGACAAGGTGAGGGAGGGGGGACAAGGGGACAGGCACTGAAACTAGGAAGCCTATGTGAAAAAAAAATGCGCCAAAATTTTAATCAGAATACTGTGATACGAGTAAATATTCCGTTTCAAATATTTTTCCTCCACTAAAACAACAAATGTTAATTTTGTTTCTAGTTCCCAATTTATTAGTTCGTTTTTGGTGACCCCTGCCAACGAGTGATTCTGGTGCAACACTTGGCAATACTGCGCAAACCAGCTATTAGGTCGTGCGGAATGGCGTTGCTCACTTGAACATGGCGGTTTCATTAGATTTTTTTTTTCCTGGCGTGTTTGTTCAAAGTGTGGCGTGCGCTTCTCTTCAAGTTTTGCGTGGCCTAGCGCACGGCATTCATTGGCGAAAGGTGTGAGTGCAGGTTTGTTGTTATCGTGCGAGTTCATGGCTGCGGCATCCGACGCGCTGTGTCTTGTCGTGACGATAAATGCGGAAGGCTCCGGGAAGAAACGTCGCGCTATGTTCGTTCACTATCCGTAACACAGTCTCTTAGTGTCCGACGGGAAGAAAAATTAGTAAGTCAAATGTTTTCTAAATGATAATGTGGGGCAATGTTGTTTTGTCTGATAACTGTTGAATATGAATACATGGTGTCGCCCAGAATTGCGAATGATTCTTTGAAAAGCTTTCGCATATGTTGCTATACACTACGACTGTGTGCTGGCTATGGTACTCTTCATCCATTCAACATATGTGTAGTTTGGTCTAGTATATTGATTGCATCATTCTAGACGAATAAAAGTGAAGTTGCTTTTGAAACCTCTGTGGCACTGTCATTTTTTTTTTCATCCTATTTGCTGACCTTCCCAAAGAACCTACTGGAGCAATTGCCGTCAATAACACTCTAATTGTGATCACATTAAGACATACGCCACTCCTATAGTTTAAAGACGCGCTGGCGCTTCAGCTGAGGCGAGTCGCAAGTTCGCCTCAGCCACAAAATAAAAATAGCTGCTGGCGTAGCGGTCGCAATGCTGAACGCTGAAGAAAGTCAAACATTCGCGCCACGCAGCATAAGATCTTGACGTCACTGCCATTTTCGGTTGTGACGTCACTTTTTTTTTCTTGCTGTTGTCCCCCCGATACGTAGGTGGCGACGGTTGCAACGAGCCGCCATTTTCTTGACTTGTGGGATTCTATGAGAGCTACGCTACCAGTTTACATACACCTTGCATAGGACATGTACTATGGCAGCTGCAAAAAAAAAAAAAAAAAAAAGGCACACGACGCTGTACAATCGGGCCGTTCTGGATCAGAAGCTCCGTGCAGCACTGTTGAAGTTACCGGCGCCTCGGCCAATGAGGCAGGCGAACACACATAAATGTTGCGTTCCGAGTTGTGTCGCCTGCTGTATACCGTTGCTTGTAGCGTCCTAAGGGTCCGCAGCGTCAGTAGTTGCGCAACAATGCTCAAATGTGGCGTACGACCAGACATGCGAATTATATTCACCTGGCGCAAGCACATGCGTTCCCGTTCTTCCAGCCTTGACTCTGTTAAACGCCGCTTATGAGACAGTATAGTTCACTCAAGGCAACCTTTTTTTTTTTTTTCAGATCGAAACGCAGCCCGCGTCGGAGCGACGAAACAGCTGTATAGGCCAGGCCATTCGCGCGAACACGCAGCCAGAAGCCGGCGTCGGTGATACATCACAGCAACAAATGTTTCGGCGCTGTAACTATAGGCCGTGTTTACTTGAATGCTGTGGCTTCGTTTAATTTGCAGTAAACTCTTTATCAGCAGTTTCTTGAGGTTTGCTTAGGCAACAACTGTGGCGAACGCCGCTCTGAATATGCTCACCCACGCCGCGTCGTCTGCTTGTCGTCTAGTTAGCATTTGTTCGTCACCTTCATCACGTACCGTACAAGAGCAGAGCAGTAAAATAATGATGCAGTGAACAATTAGGATGTTAAAGTGTCCCGCATCGTCAGCGCATCGCCAGCGCATCGCCAGCGCTAAGGCTGTGGTGCCATCTCCTAAGTTATAATCAAACAACGTTTACACCTCGTCATCGTCTGTGTAGGCCTAACAGCGTCAAAACAAAGAGCTAATTTCAATAACAGTCACAAAACCTACCTAATGTCCTGCACTCAGCATGAGATGAGACTTAGTGATGGCTGATTTCACCATTTATTTCTCGCCGTCGGAGGTGAGAGCAAGTAACAAGCATGAATTTGTATTGAAGCGGGCGCATGCCAGGGAGCATGCGACACACCATGGTTAGTGGTGTAAAATGCAACCTGCACAGTGTTGGCAGTTAGACTGCACAGATTATGCTTCTTTATATAATATACATTGTACTAAAGACTAAACGAGTACTTACTCTGTGTGGGAAATAATCATTTCAAGAAAGAAGCAATTATAACCGAAGTGAAAGCAAATAACAAATATTCCTGTTTTTCTGCACGTCCTTATAAGCTTTGAACTTTCTTGGGGACGCTTCCGTACAGTGACGGGGAGGAGCTTCGAGGAGTAAATGAGCAGGGAAGGAGGAGTGGCACTACCTTGAAAACTTGTTTTATTTAGGGACCTTAGATGATGATGATGATGATGATTTAATGACATACCCTTTGAAACGGGGCGGTGACAAATAGTCACCTAGCCTGCTTGATTTTTTCAGGTATCTTATCATGTTTTTATTTAGCATTTTTGTGTACATCTCATTAATCTTTTTTTTTTATTTCAATATCTACTTTGTACCGCTACCTATGCATGTGACAGATCCGGTCGTACCAATCCCTTCCCTGCTTTTTTTCCACCTATAATCTATAAGTCTCTTGCTTATCTCGACTGCTGACCGGTTTGGTGCTTCCGCCCACTTTAAATCCAAGCGCTTCTGGAAAGTATACGTTACCTACGGGTCTCACTGGGTGAATCGCTTCGCATTCCTTTAGGATGTACCGCGTGGTCTCCGGAGTTTTGCTGCAGTATAGACATGCCTCATCCATTTCCGAATTTTTGCTCCAGTATGTTTTTCCTCAGGCAACGGCTCGAGCCTCAAATAGCAAGGTACTGCTCTTTATGTTATCGTACATACTTTCCCCTTCTAATTTCTTTCTTCTAATTCTTGTAAGTTTCCATGGCCTTTTTTTGTTTCCATTCTTTGCATCCAATTCACTGTCTCTGTTTCGCCCACTTTCTTTCTGATGACTCCTGGTGGTCTACTTACACTTTTAATTACCGTGTACTTGGTTTTCAACTTGCTTTACATCTTCCTCCATTCTAGGTCCAAGCTTTTCAGGTACAGATACTTGTGCACTTTAGCCGCCCATTTATTTTCATCCATGTTCGTGAGTCTTTCTTCAAAACCAATTTTGCTCTGCGCTTCTCTGACTTCAAAAGAGGCCGAACCCATGTCACCCTGCACTGCCTCATTTGTGGTTTCACCGTGGGCGCGGAGGCGAGTGCCATCTGGATGCACGGAGGCGAGCGCCTTCTGGTGGTGGTGCAAAGAACCCAGAGGCGCCCGCTGCGCGCGTGCTCCGCTGTGATTGGTTGGCCTATTCGGCCGTAGAACAGCCAGGCCGCAGCCATGGTCACGAAACCCGGCGAGGTTCGCAAAGAGCTTTTTAAAAACCCCACTACGGCTTTTCCGCAAGCTTGTTAGTTGCTTTGGGACGCTAGACACCGCCGTTTAATTTTTTTATATGTAGACAGATCTGTCCATGTCAGTCACGCTTTCTTTGGATAACAGACAGCGCTGAAAGCCTGCCGTAGTATCCACAGAAACATTTTTCATGACCTCGAGATCGGGCACCGCCGAGCAATATAGGCTTTTGAAATGGCGCCATTCTATGCGCTCATGTGTTAGATATTACACAGATGCTTCATCACAGACTACGATTCCCAGCACCGTAGCTTGTTTTCGCGCAATCATCTGGCTACAATGAATAACACTGCTCCTGCTAGGACATGCCCCTTCTTAGAAAACTTAATAACGTCGAGCGATATCTTTTGAGCAGCTATTGTTCCCTTAACGCCAGAATGACGAAGGCGCACGCTACATTATTTCTAGTGCATGAGCCATGTACACAAGTTTCCCGAAGGTGTGCGTGTGCTTCTCGCAAATGTCACGTGGAACCAGCTACGTACGGCAACAATGAAGTATCTTTACATTTACTTGTGTGCAGACACAGTGTACGGATACCGCGCTGGAACACAGGAATCGTATACACCATTTTACGGAAGCGTTTAAGTGCCGTCACATTGGGCTGATAACGCTTCTGTTTTCTGTCTTTAACAACGAAGTTTACAGTACTACAGTCGATTCGCAAGCATAAAAACAGTTGTATAAATGCGCTCAGCGTTTCATGACCATATTACGTGACTTAACTTCTCATAAACTCGGAAAATGTTTGTGTAACAGCCCAAGATTGCGGTGCCCATGAATCAAATATAAGATCGTCTATAAAATATTGAATATGTTTCATGGTCGGTGCATCATTCGTGAGCAAGGTCATTGCGCAGGATCAAAGCACCTGGAATATGTATTTCTTAGAAACACCCGGCATCTGTTAACAAACGTTGCAATTGCAAAAGTCGCAATATTTAAATAGGCACTAAAAGTGGAGTGATAGAAGTGACAAGGAAAAGGCAAAGAGGTTGAACAGACTGAGTCCGCTTGGCTGCCCTGCGCTCGGGAAGGGCCCGAAAGTACAGAGAGAAAAAGAGTTCACACTGCAGCAGGCACAAACGCGCTCACGCGATACAATAATAAGTCTGTATTTGCAAATTACTCTTTTTAAAAAAAAAAAGACAAAGACTACGCTTCCCTTCTTGAATTTCGTATAAATCCGGGACCTTTTTGAGTGTGTAGGTCTTACTCGCACTGCAGAAACCTGCAACATTTCCAGACTTAGCTTCTATTCTCTGCAAACACAATGCAATCCCTATTTCTCTCGCATTAGTAAACATGCAACTAGCCTCGATTAGACATTTCCGCTGGCGTTTCTAAACGCCACGGGAAGCTTTTGTGGGAACTATACCCTTCGCCGCCGCCTTTCTGACACTCCAAACCGCCGCTACGGACAGACAAAGAATGATATTATGACAGACAATGAACTTTATTAACTAACAGATGTAAAAAATTGCGTGTGCGTGCGTGTGTATGTATGCGGGAGCGTGTGTGTGTGTGCGTGCGTGTGTTTGTGCGTCCGTGCGTGTGTGTGTGTGTGGAAAAAGAAAAGCCCAACCGCACTGCTCCCGCTTTTAATAATTATCCAGTGCGATATTAATGCCCACTGCCATTTTTTTGGTACGGTAATCTCTGAAAGACTCGCAAGTTCCCAGGCTAAAGCGCATTGTGCTAAGCCTCATTAGTGAGCCGTGGCTTAAAGGCTTACGCCTGCCACAGCGTCGCTTGGGGATTAAGGGCGAGCATGATAGGATGCCTGCGCCTGCACAGCGTCCGAATCCTTTCAGGCCCAGGTAACCTGCGCATCCCGGTCTTGAGCGACATAACGAGAAACACGCGGAATTAAAATTCCTAGGTGAACGCTGATCGAATGTGGCGTTCTGCTGCTAAGCACGAAGTCATGCAGTGTATTTTCAGCCGGAGCAACCGCATTCGGGTGAGAGCCAAAAGCAGTAGCATGTGAAACGCACGCTAGTGGACGAAAGGCGGTCTTCTGAATTATCCCGCAGCCACGTACTAGGCTGCCGCTTACTGATCACGCTTTTGAATGAAAATCCCCTCACTAACTTAACACCTCAATGATTGCGTCTCCTCCAAGGCGTTAGAGTGTACAGAATCCCGCATTTTTAGATATATAGCGCGAGCGTCCATCACGCGTCCATCACGCTTCATTTCAGCGCCTTTAAGCGGCGATAATCAGCGAGACCGGCAGAAGTACTTTCAAGTGCACTAAGCACTCTCCTGTGCAAGAGTCCTACTAATTCGATTTTCCCTTCAGGACGACGTACGACCATATTATAGTGTTCTCGCGCGATATAGCTAACAAAATACTGGAGGCTGTACGCATGCTTTCAATGTTCGGTATGCCAAAGCTTAAGAGGCATGGAGCTGCAATGCGAAATGAACACGGACTTTGGTGAAGTAAAATGACACGGAATATTGGTGAAGTAAGAGCTTATCAGCGGCTGAGACTATGTATATATATATATATATATATATATATATATATATATTGTACTGAAGGCGAATGACGGCGCTTCGATGGCTGGGAAAAGAAGATGATGAGTTGTGTTTGTTTTCTAGTTTTCTAGTTTTCATAAGCCAAAAATTCCCTGCCCTCCGGTGCCGCGACCTGGTTGCAAATAAACGCGGTGTTATTGCGATCGCGTAATTATGCTAGTATCTGCTTTCAGCCTTCACTCTTTCATCCTGTACAGGTTCTCGTCATGAACTTGGGTATTTTTATTACCTCGAACCATTCAATAAGTTTTTTTTTTCGCGCTCTTGGTCACTCCCTAAATAATGAACAACATTTTCCAACTCTATGAGAAAATAAAATTCAAAGGAAAACGTCACTCGAGAAGTGAGAACAGTCAGAAGTGAGTAACATCAAAAAATTGTTGTTGCAAATGGCTGAACAAGACGCTACTAAAAGGGGTTCATCGAAAACTGCTTTTTTATTTTGATTTATTTTTTTTTCGCAACCCGTATTATTCATCTATTCAATCGAAAGTTTTAATGCCGCCATGTCTAACCTCCTGGTTCTTGTATTATTGCCTTCATTTTCACGAAGCCAACTTCTTTCCTGCTAAAGCTTTACTCCGCGTAAAAAAAGAAGAAGAAAAAGAAAGAACATGGAGAAGCAGAAATATAATCTGTGGACGGAGTGATGTGCTAGAACGTCGTTCAAGCGAGGACGAACAAGCAAGAAAACGGAAGCTCATAAATGCGAAGAGTAATCCACCAACGCGCGCGTCCCGTCTACTTCTCAAATTTATTATTTCTGCTCTTTAACAAGACCTCAACAAAGACCGTCAAGTGTCCCTAACAATGTCGGGTCTCTTTCAACGCGTAGCAAAGAAGTCATTAGAGACTCCAGTGGCACTCAAGCGGTCGCGAAAGCAGCCCTTAAAGACTGCAATATTAAAAAAAAAAAAGGAGTAGGAAAAAAAACACAAAAGAGCAAACGACCCCCGTCAAGTCGACGCTTATAAGCACTTAAGGCTCACTTCCTTGGGTGGAGCTAAGAGCGCATATTTTTGTGTGCACGCAAAGTCTTTTTTTTTTTTTTCAATCAAAACTCAACCCGATTGGCGTAAAGTTTCTGCACCACATTTTGATGCAAATGTATCCGTCGTGCTTTAGCGTATTCCTTGTTTTATTTTGTTCCTGTTCACATATCAGAAGTCCAGTTGTGTCAGCCTGACTCCTGATGTGATCGGTCAGACCCGTGCAGGTGGGCTGAACGAACTTATTGAATAAAAATGCCCCCTCTTATAACCATTCTTCCCGTCTTCCATTCGTTTAGTATACCTTTCATCAATGGTTCGCACAAACCAGCGCACCCGTTACCTTTTATCGCCGGGTGCGGCCCGTCGGTGGGGCGGATGACAGAATCGGATGAAAGGAATCCATTCAGAATACGAACACATGGAAGTTTGTTTATGCGAACGAGCCGAGTCGCAAGTCTGGTTGACACGGCTCAAAAGTTCGCACTTTCAGGCGGACTCATTTATGGTGCGGTCCGAAACTGTGGCGGCACATATTGTTGAGTCGAAGGGACTTCGCTTCCCGTTTTCGCTATCTGACTGCCGATAATAGACAGTTTTAGTTTAGCGTTAGCGTATTAGCGGGGTTACGGGAAATAGCGTTACCGTTCCGCAAACGAAATTTGCAGACAGAGAGTTTTTAGTTTACGTGCGGGACGCTATTCCATTACGCTTTGAATTTCGCATACATAGGGCACCTAATTCTATGTGTGTGTGCGTCCGGAAAGTGCGATAGGCAGCGCAATGGAAACCAGGAGCGCGTTGTATATTTAATTCACATGTCCGTCGATCTGCAACTTAACAGACAAGCAGTACAAGCTGCCTACCATAGCCTCCGAAATCCTTTCATCTCAGAGGCCATATGCCGTCGTCGCGCCTATCTCTCGACTTTATCGACAGGTGGCGCTAACTACTCGGAGAAATTTTTTTTCGTTAGGCTTAGCCACGTTCGAAACGAGAATCTATCTTGAAAACTCCGCTAAATTATCCATAAAAACATATTGTCGATCCTGCCTTAAGGTAAGCGAAAGCGATTTACGCAGTCATTTCCTACCAACGAAGTGAATTATTCAACAGCAACTCCAAATTCAGTTCGAAGCGGGCGGCCGGAACCGCCGCCATGTTTTACGTACACCACGTAAACACGCTAACACGGTAACGTTAACTCTGAGAAATAGCGTGCGCACGGTAAACGGTATGGGTCGTGTAGCGTTCTGCGCATGCGCATTTCGATCCCGCTATTCCGGTACGCCCGCTATTCCGGTAACCACGCTAAACTAAAACTGTCTAATGAGGGTTCTATATGTTGCGGCTGAATCGACCTACTCCGTTCAACGCGCTGGCTCAATCCAATCCCTTTCGTTTACGTGATCAGGACAGAAATATTCTATAGGCCCACAAACCGACTCGACGACTAGCCTTTGCCAGTTTCACGTAAAAAAAAAAAAAGTCACAGGCCTGCGCGGCACACGCCGCACAGTCGCAGCGTAAGCTAGAGGAGCGGCTCCGTGGGAGCTCCACTTTCGGCAGCAGACACGAGAAGGTCTTCGCGTTGAATTCTCTTTGCGTCGTTTTCACGAGAACGAACTCAACTGTCCGCCCGCCGCGACGGCGAGCTGCGGCTTGTGCTTCTCTCTGCACAGCGTTCTGCTGAGCCCGACGTTGTCCGGTGGCAGAGAAAGCTCACGCATTATTACACGCCGTGTGATCGCAATGTTTTGCGCTGTAGCGGTTAGACAAAGCATTCGCAGCGGAGAGCAAATAACTTGCTAAACTATGGCTTTGCAAAAACTATGGCTTTTGGTTGACCCTCTCCTTTTTTTAATGCGATTAGCAATCTATGCCTACTTCAGCTGTTTTGGGCCTAAATATCTAATCTATCTATCTATCTATCTATCTATCTAAAATCTATCTATCTATCTATCTATCTATCTATCTATCTATCTATCTATTTAGCCACTTATACCGATCCAGTATACCAAGTTGTCTACCTGCTTGGGTCGTAATGCCGTCGTGGTCGTTCTATGGTCGTTATTCCAACTTCGTCATCTGAGTCTCGTCATGCTGCCATCGTTGCGCCTTCTAGGCCGACTCAGTCGACGAAGCTCTCTGATAGCTTGGGCCACTAGGTAAGTACTCGTGGCCATGATTTATGATGACGTCGTCGTCATCCCATCGTCGTCATTCCAGCTTTGTCATCCGACTCTGGTCATGCCGTCGTCGCCATAAAGTCGTCATTCGTTAGTCGTCATACCGTCGTAGTCACGCCATCATTGTCATACATTCGTCGTTATCCCATTGTGCTTGTGAGTGAGTGAGTGAGTGAGTGAGTGAGTGAGTGAGTGAGTGAGTGAGTGAGTGAGTGAGTGAGTGAGTGAGTGAGTGAGTGAGTGAGTGAGTGAGTGAGTGAGTGAGTGAGTGAGTGAGTGAGTGAAAGAACTTCATTGGAGAGTCCGGCGAGGACGCAAACTTGTCGCGCACCTTGGAAAGCGAGGGCCATAGCAAAGTGGGCCGATACTGTAGGCAGTGTATGTCGCATGTAGCCGAAGCAACGGAAGTCTCAGAATGACCGCTACAAATTTTAAATTACCGTGACTTCAGCAATAGTGTGTCGCTACATTGCTCGAATGCTAATCGCATGACCATCGACAGTTTTCGTGAGATGGGTTTTGCCGTAATTTTTTTTTTGTTGACATTATAGAAGTGACATGATGGCCATGATGACAAATATAATTAATTGCACCTCTGGGGCGCTATAACGTAAAATGATTCCAAACTGTTTTGATTCCAAACTCTACTCATTTATAGGAGGTCACCTTTGTTCGCTTTCAAAACCAATAACATTGTCTACACTCAGCGGTTTTTCTTATCAAATTGACTGACAAGAGGCGAGGAGCACGCTCTAGTGGAGAGGGTTTCGATGAGGCCGAGCCAGCACAGTGAAAATAAATAACCGCATGAAGAGGGTGGTGCCGGCTTCTCCGATTGGTCCGCTTCGCCTTACTTAGCTTGCGGTGGCTGGCGGAAAATCGCGGCGGCATGCAACGGAAGGAAAAGAATGCTGCTAAAATGGATCCTCAGCAAGGAAGAGTTGGCAGAGCGATGTCGTATGTATGCTGAAAGGGCTCGATAACGTTTTACTGCCACGCAAAAAAGGCTTATCATGCGCGAATAAATACATGCTCACCGGCAGGTGCGAGTAGCGAGGGCCTGAGCAATCAGCGGGCAGCCATCTTCTATTCCTTTCGGAACGGGGCAGTCTGTGGCTATTCAGAAAATTTTCAGTTTTGTTCGGCATATTAATGCATTTTTTTTCGCTACAAGTCACTTTGACGTGGTGAGTTTTCACGGTTTTGTGAGGCCGCGTGACAGACAGGCGAAGTGGGCGTAGCCAGAAAACATTGGACCAATAGCGGAGGCCTAATGGTGAAAATGCGTCGAATCAGTAATGATTATTTTTGTTTTGGGCAGTTTAGTCCATGCATAATCAGTGTCTACACGTTATATCAGATGGGGAGCTATCGCAGTTTTCGTGACGTCCCGTGACAGACAGGCGAAGTTGGGAGTGGCCCGAAAATGTTTTGACCAATCATGGAGGCTGATTGCAGAATTTGGAATCAACACAGTTTGGAATCATTTTACGTTATAGCGCCCCTGGACTCATTTACAATCGTGTCCTGTGTTTCCGTGTGCACCACATTGGCTGCAGCATGCGTTGTGGCTGCAGAAGGGCAGCGCAAGCAGCAGTCATTGTTTGCTGTGTGCGTTAAAACCTCTGAGATGGAGCGTCTTACTGCTGTGCCCAGGCTTGTTTACCGGCATGTGTACGCTGCTGCAGCCTTTCCTAATAAATAGGAAAGGCTGTAACTTTTCCACACGCACACACACACACACACACACACACGCACGCACGCACAATTATTTCCTACAGTTCTCTTAGTAACCGCTACAACAATTTGGCTTTTTTTTTTTCAGGATTGCAGGTGATGAAAAGTGTTACGATGTCCTTCACTGAGGCGTCATTCATATATATTCAGGAGAGTTTGCTGCTTTTCTAGTTGATACATGATCCTAAGGACAAGGACAGTGCAGGAAAAGTCATTCATAATCCACGCGCAATCAACCAATCCTAGCTGGGCTAACGAAAGCCAAAAACAGAAAACAGAGAGAAAAAGAACGCGCTTTCTCGAGGCTTTATATAACATTTGATGGACAAATGGGCTATAAACCCCTTATAGCCCGCTTACCTTGACAAAATTTATAAGCAGCAATTCTCTTTGCCTAATAGAAAATGATAATAACAAACAAAGCCGTGAGTGCCTCCTCGGTATTTCTCTCAGTAGAGTTATAAAGAAGTCAATGGCAAACACTCAGTTCGAAACAACGGGCACTTGAGCCGAGCGACCGCCATTGCCTCTACAAGAGACAGCTGCGCGGAGAATTCGGCGAAAAGGTGGGGACCGAACGCAGCGAAGGCTCAGGCGCAGAAGATCAAATCCTCTTTCGAGACCAACTTCGGAAGCTTTTATCAAAACCGCGCCAAGAAAAAAAAAGAAAAAGAAAAGAAAAGGCTGCGATCAGAAAACAGGCGAACAGCAGCCACCGGGACAGTCGCGGCATATTTGCGCGGACGGAAGTCGCCTCCATCAGCGACGAAGGTTTCTTTGACAGTGGACGTAGCCTGAGCCAAGCCGGGCTGTTATTTCCGGTCAGCGATTGCGGTGTTCCACTGGCAGCTGTCATGCCGCACTTCCGGCGGTGCGGGCCTCAAGCGAACGCTGACGCGTCTGGACGTCTTTTAGTTGCACCACCACAATTCCTCCCACGAAGGCCGTAAGGCAGACCACTTGCGTCGAGAGGACCGTCGCGAGAGAAGTTCGCTAAAGGAGATATACGGATATAAGGAGACAAAACGACTAACGACATCGCTGAGTCGGTACCACTGCCTACTTTTTGTTTTTTCGTTCTTGTGCGAAGGAGATCACGACGGATTGATGAGCATCGTGCCGCCATATACGTCCTCATATGCTCCGTCACAAAGGAATCAAAGATCTTTATGCACGCGCTTTTAAATTTCTAGCGTAGTATTTAAAGGTCGTGAGAAGGAAACAATAGTAGCCGCTCGCGGAAATATCGGAGCACACGTTTTCATCCAATCGTGGCTGGAGACTTAAAGGAGCCGTCAGGGCCAGTCTCGGTGCACTGTAGGGAAGTACAGCCTATCTAAGCTTGAGAAGTGCCGAGCTCGGGGCTGCAAAAGAAGCCTTGTTCAATTGTTTCTCTGTTTTTCTATATAATCTTACTATTGTAGTAGGACCCGGGAACATAGACTTTATCATCATAATTATTATTATCTGTAATCATGTTTTCAAAGTGACCAAAGCAGAGGCTAGTGTCGCACCAGGCTAGTGCGATGTGGCCCGGGCAGACCTCTCAGCCTTCCTTTAATGAACTCTCTCTCTAGCTAAACTGTTGTTAATTGGACATCATTAAAAAGTCATTTCATAAATTTTGCATGCAGCGAGAACATTTCCTTTCGTTTTCTTTTTTTGCACACGTTGCCGAAGTTTCAAGTAGATATTGCGTTTTCGGATATACCAGAAAAAGGGAAACCGAAAAATTCGTAAAGCTACCACATCAGGAGGCTTCGCAGATGCAGCCCTGGCATCTGCAATGTTTATAACGCTTTCAAAAAGTAAATCAATCAATCAATCAATCAATCAAATCTTTATTTCCAACGGCAGTTGGGGGTCCCTTAGGCGAAAAGCGGTAATAACACCACTTGAAAATGCCTTAGGGCCCAAGTATATGACAGCGGTATTAAAATACTTACTTTCAAAAACAAATTTACATTAAGAGAAAAAAAATGCAGGTAAAAATAGGTTTAAAAGAGGTTGTGCAAATACAACAATGGAACAGTAGAACAAGTGAGGTCACCAATGCACACTCCAGGACGGTTGTGCATTGGAGCTGAAATATTCGGAGTACACGTGAACACATAAAATTACGAAAACAATAAACGCGATACAAAGAGCAATGAAACATTATCGATCGTGTTCGAACAGTATATTATAAAAAAGTTTAGAGAAGAGTTTGAAAAAATTCACTCATTTGTTTTTTTGTAAACGTAGAAAAGTTGGCGTCTTTCTCTTCATATTTATTAAGTAGGGATGGCGTTGTGAATCTAAGAGACTGCAAAAAATAGGTCGTGCGCGAACGAGGAACAAGCCACCTGTTGGCGCTGCGGTGCGTGAATCAGTGTAATGCATGCTTATGTTAGATGAATCTTTAATAAACACTCTGAATTGTTCCTTTGCGAAGAAATAAGCATACATTAAACGAAAATCGGACATGCGTTTCAAACTGATTATTTTATAGCGAGCGAACAAAGTACCTGTAGAACTATTGCGCGGGACGTTTGCAATATACCGAAGTGCTCTCTTCTGCAATAGGTGAATTGTTCTTATGTTACTTAGGGTTGTAGCGCCCCAGACTAACAGGCAGTAATTTATATGGGAAGAAAAGAGAGCATGATAAATCTGAAGTTTAGCTTTTTCTGGAAGAAAGTGCCTACATCGTGACAAAACACCAGCAGCACGCGATAATGATTTAGTCAGTGATTCAGTATGACACGTCCATGTCATATGAGCAGAAAACGTTACACCCAGAACTTTATTTTTCTCCGCTATTTCAACGGGTATTCCCTCAAGCGTTAATGATTGGTTCACGTTGACCTCTATGCCTCGGGATCTGAAAAAGACAGCTTTTGTTTTTTTCACATTTATTCGTAGCCAATTAGCAGTGGACCATTGCAGCACATCTGAAAGTACACTTTGGGTTCTGGCAACAACTTCAGTTGGATTTTGTCCAGAAACAAAAATACTAGTGTCATCGACGTAGAGTAGGAATGAGGCATCATTGTTCATCTTGACAATATCATTTATGCAGATAATGAAGAGCATTGGTCCTAAAATGCTTCCTTGAGGCACGCCACAAGAAATGGTTTTTGAAGAAGAAAAACAGTTCCTAAAAATTCGAAAAACAAAAATCCTAAAAATAGATATCCAAAAAACGACTATCCTAAAAATTCGTCCTTGTTCTTCTTTGGTCAATCGTGGTTACACACTTATCCTCCGATTGTCGCAGCATGCTCTCGCTAGTTAACTTTAGGTATAATGCGCGTGGAACTTCAGCAAAAAAAAAAAAAGAAGGGGGGGAGGGTCGTTTCTAAGATATCGATGTTGTCCTGAACTTTTGCTCTTCTTTTGAGTGCCATCTGTTTCGGATCCGTCTGGCAGCCTTTATATAACACGTCGAGGTAACTAGGCTTCTACCGCTGAAGTGACAACTGTCACGCTTTTCTTTCGAGACCAATACTCATACATTTCTTTCACTCATTTCTTTCGTAAGTGTAAGAATTCTGTCTTTTGAGAAATAAAAAAACTGAAATAACGTGAGCTCCAGAAAGAGACAAAGGACTTTGGCTGTTCGTTTTATAGAAAATCGATGTCAGCTGGCGTCATCGCGTTCCTCCTCACAAGCCTTGGCCATCGAATACTTATCACAGACATCACAAGGCGTTGCCGTTCAACTACTGACAGCAACCGCCGCGCCACAAAACTTCTTATTGTTTTTTTTTTCGTGGCCAGCAGTTCGTACGCTCTCTGAATGCAATACGTCGCGATTGTAGAGTTCGTGCCCATGGCGTTTGTAGGTGGTCGATAAGTAAGCACTCGGGAAGGATAGACGCGATATTTCAACTCGCTTTTTGAGCGCGGTGTCCCGAAATTTTCGCAACTTCTTCCATCTTGACATCTCTGCAGTGAAATCATATAGCCCAGCTCATGAAAGGCTGCCATTCGTTGTCTGATTTGAGCTTAGTCGCAGCTACGATAGTTGGTTGGCTGGCTTCGTAGTAAAAAATAAAAGCAAGAAAGTTAAAGATGTTCGCGCTAAAAGACCATTGAAATGGTACCCGTGTTTGCTCAGATACGGTGAATTCCATTCGCAAATCAACGGCGCCTTCCTTTGTTTCGGCTGTGCGAATAAAAGTGTACATTCCAGGAAGTGATTTTGCGAAAATTTGCGCGCTTCATCGACAGGTCAGGGGAAGTATAATCTGAATTTATATCGCTAGACAGCGCATCGAATTGACTAAACGAACCTGACTTCTCACCAGCGAAGCAAAAAAAAAGACGGTCGGCGTAATTCGTGGTTAATCACCGCACCCAAAGTGTGCAGAAAGCGCACAACCACAACAGGTCATCCTCGACACAACGGTGAGCGCTGGCACAGTCTATTCGTTATCGCACGCAGAAAGGCAAATAATGGAACGAGTACAGAGCGTGATCGAAACGAGCGCGCAGTCTCTTGGTTTCCAAAAACGAAATGGGCCGATTTGGGCCGCGGGACGGGCCGAAATTGGCCGCGGATGCTGTTAAATATGAGGCCGCCCAGTTGGCTTAAATGCATACAGGCCAACAGGTTGCCTCTTCCTCACGTATACCGGGGAAGTTAACCACGCCGTTCCCTGCGCCACTTCTAGTTTACCGTAATGAGCGCCTCCGCATTCTTCAGGACGTTAGCTAGAGCCACCGCAGCCTCGCAAGAGCGCCTCACACACCAACGCGCCGAGATCGAGCGAGCTTCCAGGAAAACCCGACCGAATGGCGGCGCCTAACGATTGAGTGCGCAGCTAGCTGCGTCGCCCTAGAGAGCTGTCGTGGTGCTTGCGCCACTGTTTCAGCGAAAGCTATAGGTCTCGCCGTTCAAGTATTTTACAAGCAAATTCCCTAACAAGCTCCAGATCACGAGAAAACAGAAAAATCCGGTGCCTTCAGTGAAACTCTCTTGATCAGCCTAACTGTACTCGGCAAAGTACGGTGATCTAGTTGCACTACCCATTCATTGCCTATTTTTTACCGAAAACCCGCTGAAACAATGAAATTTTCTTTAAAGTAACATGTATATGAACAACTAGATCCTCGTTAACCTCTTTGCCTTTCCTTCCCTGACTCCCATTGTCTGTCTCGCTAAGTTCTACATCTACGTACAGTACAAGTCAAACCTCGACCGGCATCGCAAAAGCGTGGAAGTCAAAAATACTGTTCGAATGCCTGACAAACATTGAATAACAACAGCCTCGTAGACCGGGGTAGAAAACTGGTCCAGTTGGTATTCGGTAACAAGAAAAACCCGAGACAAGAGTATCGGTAGGCCAGTCTCGAGTTTTCCTTGTCTGTTCTTGACTGCGCCTTATGTCTCATTGTCTCAACGCTCCCAGCACGCACAGGTGTCCCAGATAACTTGCCCCAACCTTTATTTTTTTCTTCTTCTTCTTTTTCTACTTGCCCCGCTTTTCGTGTTTGGGATATCTGGCCTCGGACAACCGCGCGAGCGCATCAATGGCGAGTGGAGTGACCGAAGCATCACGAGAACGGAGGCGTGAACTAACGAGAAAAGCCAAGGAGCAACGGCACACCGTGTCCGTCGTCGCCGTCAATCCGTCACCGTCATGCCATCGTCGCCAACGTCGTGTTGTCTGTTGCCGCCGTATACACACACGCTCACGACGCTATAGCTTGATTTATACAATCATCCTACGATGCTTTCTGAAATCTCTTTTTAAAGCGAGACGTCCTGCGCGGTTGACATTCACTGTATGTTTTTGTCAGCCACCTGAAAAAAGCCTCGAATATCTTTCGTTTTCTGAATTATTCATTTTATAGGGATTATTTACATACTGCTTCAATGATAAGTCTACGGCCAATATTTGAAATATTCATTACACATACGAAGATGTAAGTTTCAATTGCTACCACTCGCTGTCTTTAGCATAGCTCTTGCGTCGACAGGCGGACTACTTGAGACCCAGAACAAAAGACCTTTATTGTTGCAGCGTCTTGGCTTTTATTGACCCTTTCCGCGGAGCGGTTTGTTTTAGAGAAAATAGATGGCGCTCACGGCAGCGCGCCATACCTCTCCTCAGCTACCGCGCACGAATACGAAACCATTGCCGCTTTTACCTTGCTTCTGTGCGATCAGCTGTCGGAAATGCAACTGAGTTTTCGATAACACACTTTGCTTCAATCATGCTAGGTTGAATCATGTGGATTGAAGACGTGTGCAGTAGTTGGCTGCAAAAATAGTGACTGGGATGTTAAGGAATAGAATGAATCTGTGTGGCCAAGTTCGCGGACCGCTGCTGCAACTGTCCGAACGTGTTACCGGCACTTCGAGATGTACGGCTTTCCTCGAGGATACAGGAATTTGCTCAACCGCCAACATTTTATCGCTAGCCTTCAAAGAAAGGGCTTCATCAACAGAATGTAGGCAAGGGTGAGTACCACTCGTTAAACAATGGCAAATGGAGTAGCGCCGCTTCCTGTCATAGTAAGATTCGCGCACATTATTTATACGAATCTATCCCAAATGGCAGGAAAACCGACGCCCACTCTATCGCCGACGTATCAATAATAAGTGAATGGGCGCTCACTTGAATATATGCGCACTATATACGCCCAATAAATGACGGACTACACCGATGACGCACGAATGGTCGAAGCTGAATGTTTCGTGACTGTTCACAAGAGTAAGCGAGTTACTAGCGGTAATATATATTTGCTACCAGGTATTACAATGTACAAAAAAGCTAAGCTCCAAGCCTTGCGTGCAGCAAGAACAAATCTATCAGAACTGAGCACACCCGTGAGCGATTAGGCAGAAAATAAACAGATAGTGGCTGCACCAAGGAACTTCACTGACTCAGAAACTGGCAAGCCTTCAAAATATACAAATATGCAAAATACTTCCAAATATTTTCCAAATAAAGAACAAAGAGCAAAACACACTAATCCTGGTTCAATTCATGAGCGGAATGTTTGGATAGATTGGAATACATATTTAGCCCCGCTTTCAGAACATGCACCTTATACACTGCTCGCGCCGTTAGGACAAAGCTTAATGAGCTTCGAAAGCGCTTTTACATGTTCTCTGAAGCTGTGACCAAAGCTTCGTGTCGTCCACCCAGCTACCGCCTACGATATCTACCAAAACAGAGGCTTTCTAAGCCGCGCCGGCGTCATACACTTCCATTGTAAACAAGGAGGCAGCAGAGGTAGTTGAGGCAAGCAATGGACGCGTCACCACGTGATCAAACATCGCAGCGCCCACGGGATTGCCGCGAAAAGGGTCAATAGGTAATGCCGGCCTCATTGTTGCTACACAATTCCGTTACACCTCCATTCCTGTGGAGGAACACATAAAAAAAAAACAATATGAATTTAAGGAACTGGCTGAAAGTCTCTTCCGTAGGCAAGACGAGAGGGTCCCTTTCTAGACCTCGTACTACACCAGTCTCTTCGCTGGCGGGGGGCTGGCCATGTGGGACTGTTGAGCCTGAGGGTCCTGTTGTAGCGAGGCGTTCCGAGGGAGTCCCTGACGTCTGGTCGGCCTTCGGTGCGAGTGATAAGGACCATGGGGACCCGGAATAGGTTTTAGTGGTGCTTCAGAGGGGCCATTGTCCTGTCGCCGTCCATCTAGTTGCTCACCGGAGTGTGGAGCACACCGAATGTTCTCCGGCTGTGCTGCACGGGATCTTCCCAGTCATCATAGGTTGTCTGACGTTCGCTGAAATCCTCATGGGTCTTTAGCAGGTGTTGGCGACTTCGACGTAGGTGGCCTCCATCTTCCGTGTGGACTTCATAGGATCGCGGTGCGACCGGCTTTTCGACCCACGCTTTTGTAGTCCAGCCGTTTTTTTTCCAGAATTCTTACTTGCTCACCTTCGTTCAGTGGTGGAAGGGGATAATTTGACCGGCTTGCTTGGGTGTGCTTTTCGACGTCAGGAGCCTGGTATTCAGCAAAATCGGGCAGTCGTCCCCTCAGCTTTCTACCCATGAGCAGCTCACACGGTGCTTTTCCATCTTCCAGTGGCGCCATTCTGTAGTTCAGAAGACCAATCCATAAATCTTGTTTGGCAAACAATGTCTTCTTGAGCAGACGCTTCATTACTTGCACTATTTTCTCTGCTAGCCCGTTTGAACGAGGGAACCCCGGATTTGAAATTATGTGTCTGAAATGGCACCTTCTGGCAAACGAGCGAAATTCTTGTGACACAAACTGTTGTCCACCATCTGGGCATACTTCGAGTGCAATTCCTTGGCGCGCAAATATTAGGCCAAGTTGATCAATTAAATGGTGGCTCGTCGTTTGTGAAAGGAGTTGCAGTTCAGGGTAGTTGGAGTACGCGTCGTATACAGCCAGATATGTTTTTCCGGCGTGTTGGAAGAGGTCAACTTCTACACGGGCCCAAGGTAGAGGAGGGGGGTGGCCTGTTGTCAACGGTGGTTTACATAATTGCCGGTAAGCGAATAGTCGGCACGTTGGACATTTAGATACCAGTTCGGCTATTTGTGTGCCCATGCCGGGCCATTTATTTGCATTTTGCTGTCCCCAAGTGCCCTTCATGTACTCGTTGCAACATTGTTTTTCTGAATGTCTTTGAAATTACAACTTTTGATCCACGCAGAAGTACACCGCTCATGCATGTTAGCTCGGCTTCGAAAGGTGCTAAAGGCCCTGTAACTTTGCGTCTACTTGCCAAAGCCTCGATTACTTGCCTTAAGTAGTCATCTTCCTTGGTTTCTTTTGCCAGCCGGTCCATCATCGTTGGGCTGACGAGATTATTTAACACTGAGGTTGCATGGCTTGTAACGTCATCAGTATCATGTTCACCGGCGCTCTCGTCGCCGCCTGCTATCCTGGACAGCGCGTCAGCCAACAGCAAGTTCTTTCCAGGAACGTACTGCAATGAAATGTCAAAAGGCATTAGACGCAGGAAAAAAACGCTGGAGACGAGGCAGCATGTCGCATAAGTTCCTATGGGCAACTGCGAGCAGGGGGTGGTGGTCTGTTTCAACTGTCGTGTGGAAGCCAATTATAAAATCACGGAATCTTTCACGTGCATACGTTATTCCAAGCGCTTCTTTTTCTATTTGGGCATATCTTCACTCGGCGTCTGACAACAATCGCGAAGCGTAGGCAACTGGACGCCAGTTCTTACCATGCAACTGCAGAACGGCTGTGCCTAGCACGAAACTAGACGAGTCTGGTGTTATTTTGGACGGTCTTGACGGATCAAATACTGCGAGCACAGGCGCAGTTGATAAGAGGTCTCACAAATCTTTCCACACACTATCGTGCGCACTGGCCCATTCAAACAAGTGATCGCGTTTTAGCAACGCGCGCAGGTTTCGAGTCCTTTCTGACAAGTTTGGTATGAACCTGCCAAAATAATTCACAGCACCTAGCAACTTCTGCACTCCTTGCTTCGAGGTAGGTAGGTGGCATGCTAGCAACGCATTTTACCAGCTGTGCGTCTGGTTTGATGCCGTCTTTAGAAATTAGGTCACCCACAAACTGCACTTTCTTAATGCCAAAAACGCATTTTCCAGGATTATAAGTTAGGCCAGCTGCCTGCGCTGCAGCTAGAACGGCCCGGAGACGCCTGTCATGCTCTTCTTGGGTTCTACCCCACACAAGCACATCGTCAATATAGACGCGCGTTCCTTCTAGGCCATCAAATATGTTATTAATTGCCTTCTGAAAGACTTCACTTGCTGTTCGAATTCCAAAGGGAAGCCTAAGAAAACGGTAGCGACCGTACGGTGTACCGAATGTGCAGATTTTTGCTGACGCCTTGTCAAGCGGAATCTAGTAAAATCCAGTTTGCATCTAGTTTGCTGAACACTTTGGCTCCCGCCAGCCCCGAATCTATTTCATCTCGAGATGGGAGCTGATAGTGTTCCCGTTGTAAGCAACGATTAACGGGCCGAGGATCCATGCAAATGCGTAAACCACCGTTCTTTTTAAGGACAACAACAAGAGGCCTTACCCAGACAGAGGGCCCCTCTACCTTTTCAATGACTCAGTGTCGCTGCATGTGTGCAAGCTCAGTCCGCATTGGCTCTCGAATAAAGTGCGGAACTCGGCGTGCTGGCAACGCAACTGGCGTTGACCCTGCTTCGAGGCGTATGCTTTAAGTTTCCTTGAAGCATCCCAGACCGCAAAACAGCTGTAGAAATTTGCTGACAATCCTGGACTCCAGATTTCCTTGAACTTGCAGGCACTGTGCCCTTGAGGTCAGGCCGAAACGTTCACAAGTGTCCAATCCCAGCAGTGCTTGCTTGCCTTTCTTGACGGCGAAAAAGCTTGTTGGCTCCTCGATTTCGCCGATTCTGAGTGGCAGCGTGACAACTCATAAATACTTAATTACACCACCATCGTAGCTTGTGAACACCGTTGCCGAAGGTCCAGTTATCGCTTTCTTGCCGAGCTTGAGAACCAGAGCGTGGGGAAGAAGGTTGGCCTGCGCGCCTGTGTCGACCTTTAGCATTGCGTCATGGTTTGCCACCTTTGTGGTGACTACCCATTCAGAGTTTCTACATACATCATGGACGCTCACCACTAGAACGTAAACTCGTCATTGGATTCCTCGGTTTGTTTTTGTGACGTATCATGATAGTCAACTTGGTGCACACTCTCGTGCTTTGCAGCAAGCTGCGAAATAATTCTTTTTGTGGCAGACGCCGCATGTCTTGCCCCATGCCGGGCACATCCTTGGTGGATGCTTTCACCCGCAGCACAGGCATTCCTTTTTTGGGAAGCTCTTTGGTTCGCATTGTTTTTTTTTTTTTGGTACAGCATTGAGCCGGTCTTTGCTTTTCTCTCAAGCTTGGTTTTGACTCAACAATTTCAGCCGTTTTACAGTATTCGATTGCTTTTCCTAGCGTAAGGTCCCGCTCTCACAGAAGTCTCGCCCTCAATTTGCTGTCTTTCGTGCCGCACACCAGTTGGTCTCGACTCATTTAATTTTTCAGCTCTCCAAAATTGCAGTTGTGTGACTTCAGTTGGATTTCCCTCAAAAATTATTCAAATGGTTCGTACTCAAGCTGCAGGCGCGTTCTAAAGTTCGTATGTTTCGTTCCGCATCGGACTACAGTACTCCTCAAACTTCTGCCCAATTACATCGTAATCCTCGCGTTGCTCATTCGTCAGTTGAGAGGTGTTAAAAACATAGATTGCTTCCTGACCAGCCACGTGAAGAAAGATTGCTGCCTTCTGGGCCTTTCTTTATCCACTCCGGCAGCGTCGTTGTGGCCTTGAAGTATAGCTCCATTCGTTGACGAAATTTTGTCCATTTTTCTGGAGGAACTTCGGGCAGCAGCAGACGCTCGGGCAGCGGCAACGCTTCCATGGTGGCGTTTCAGTTAGCGGGACGCCGGGCGTGAATTTCTGACACCATGCGTCGACAGGAGGACTACTTGAAACCCAGAACAAAAGACCTTTACTGTTGCAGCGTCTTGGCTTTTATAGGTAATGCCGGCCTCATTGTTGCTAGACCGGCTACACAATTCTGATACAGCTCTCTTTTCTGCTTTTCTAAGAATTGCCGCAAAATTTCACAAACTTCGACGTGGCCTCACAAATGCGCGCCACCGCAGTGCTGCTTTGAAGCACGCTGCGAAAGAACTAAACGTACTTTATGCCTAACCCGGTGGTTGCATAGATTTGGCCGAGGCGTTTACTTGGTGTGGCCGAGTGTCTAGCCGTGGTCAAGCATGATCGTGGGACAGTTTGTGGCAGAGGTAAGCGACCTGTGAAAGCCGACTTATCAGGACCAGTGGTACAGACTGTAGGTTTGCCGAGTCAGTCCAGCCAAGACATCCTAGACATAAACATGAATATAGCAGCTGCCTCGAAGACAAAAAAAAATATCAGGTTTCGCGTGCCAAAACCACAATCTGATTGTGAGGCACGCCATAGTGGCAGACTCCGGAATAATTTGGACCACCTCGAGTTCTTAACGTGCACCTAAATCTAAGTACACGGGTGTTTTCGCATTTCGCTGCCATCGAAATGCGGCCGCCGTGGCCGGGATTTGATACTGCGACCTCGTGCTTAGCTGCTCAACAACATAGCCACTAAGCAACCACGGCGGGTAGGTTGAAGACAGGTGACAAGCCATATTTATGAGCAAGACTAGTCATCAAAGGGACGGGATTAGTTTGTTCGCAGCGTGTTTCAGTTCATAGTAGTAACAAAACAAACTGCGCGAGTTTGTACTGGTTAATCTTTCTGTCTCTCTTTATCGCTTTGTCTCTTGTAAGTTCGTTAGTTAGTTGGTTGGTTAGTTAGTTAGTTAGTTGGTTAGTTAGTTAGTTAGTTAGTTAGTTAGTTAGTTAGTTAGTTAGTTAAATATAGTTATTATGTTAAAATTATATAATAATAACTGGTAGTTTCTTCAGGTGGCCACTGAGAGCATATTTTATTCAATTTGTTTCACCTACATAGAAGGCTTCGCTTTTCTTATTTTAAATTGGTACACGTTAGCTTGGGCACCCTGTGTAAGCGATGTCAAGTTGTCCCACTAGATGCAGAATAAAAGTTACCTTTCATGTGGTCTGTTCAGTCATGTTCTGCTGTCCAGTAACCAATTGATCTGCTGATCAAAGTTTACTGAGTTATCGCTAGCTCGTCTTAAAGATAGAAATGTAAGACGTGTACAGCAGTAAAAAGGTGAATGTCGGCCTGCTTCCATCTTCTAACAGGTCGGAAGCCTTTCAGACGCGTAGAAGTATTAAAGGATAAAAGGAACAAACGAAAGAAAAAAGATGTGTCTGGCTTTGTTACATAACTACTATGCTTGCGGCATACTATCCTCAACGGGAAGAGTGAGTGAGTGAGTGAGTGAGTGAGTGAGTGAGTGAGTGAGTGAGTGAGTGAGTGAGTGAGTGAGTGAGTGAGTGAGTGAGTGAGTGAGTGAGTGAGTGAGTGAGTGAGTGAGTGAGTGAGTGAGTGAGTGAGTGAGTGAGTGAGTGAGTGAGAAGTAAACCCTCATTTATATGAAGAGATGTTAAGCAACAAGGTCACGGTACTCTACAAGGCAGCTAAATTCCCAGTCCTTAACACAGTCCCCTTACATATTAGATTCTCGGCGAATTTATTATTATTATTATTATTATTATTATTATTATTATTATTATTATTATTATTATTATTATTATTATTATTATTATTATTATTATTATTATTATTATTATTATTATTATTATTATTATTATTATTATTATTATTGCCGACAGAGGCTTCAGAAAACTGATAAAATATTTTTCGCTTGACAAACTTGATCAATTGAAGTTGAGACCTAACTTTCTCCGCACAAGAACAATACTAAGTGATGATAAATTCCAGCCACAGTTCGCAAATCAGTTCGCAAAAGACGGTTGTTTTATTATTGTTATTGTTTGTAGGTGGAGTGGCGGATCGTCATTTAGTAGGCACGCAATGATGGCGTGATGTTGGTATAAACGGCGAAAGGTTCATCAGAAATGCGCAATTCATCGCCGTCTTGTGATAGCACAGAAGCTACCTCTACAAATTTATCAAATCGTAGGAAGTTATTGCACTGAAGTATACTGGAGCGCATTACCACACAAACAAGATCTGTAGTTATTTTCGTTGTAAACCTGGACATGACCCCGTGATTACTGATGGTGCATTCAAGGCTGCAGTAACTCGAGCCTAAGCTACAAAACACGTCGTATTGATAGTCCCTGGGATAATTTTGACCCCTTGAAGCCAATTAAGGTGCACAGAAATGACAATGCATAGACATCTTTACGTTCCACTTGCATAAGAATGCAGTCGCCAGGGCGAGGAATTGGTCTCCCTATACCTTGAGGCTTTTCACCACAATGCTTGTTATTGCGACCTGTAAGACCTGTTTGTGCATGCCAGTACTCATGTGTTTGTGAACAAACTTGGTTCTGGATCGCACTTCTTTTTCTTTGCTTGATTTTGTGTTCTGTTTTTTATTGCATGAATTGACTGGACGGTGTTCCGCGCAGTTCGACTGGGAAGTCACCCACACCAATGGTTGCAGCTCTGATTGGACGTATCTTAGGACATTATTATTGCCAAGCTATTATTATTATTATTATTTGATTTGTAAACATACACACAGGAAAGAGAAAGTGAGGAGCAAGGCTGGCAACTGCCACCAGAAGGGGCACAACGCCTGCCTACTCTTCGGAAAGGAGGAGACAGAAACATAGAAATGGAAGATAGGAAGGAGGGGAGGAAAGAAAGAGCGAGATGACAAATCTTGAAGAATAAAGTACAACATACAGTAGGGCCCGTCCGTGCAGGTCACGCTACTAAAGAATGTAAAATAAAAGAAATAGCTGCCACGCTAAACACTATTCAAATAAAGCGGGCACCTGCACAGAAAAAACTTTTGGTATTTCTAAACAAATGGCCTACCTTCTCGGGAGCTATTAGGCGGCGCTACTACAAGGTTGAGCCATCTTTCAGTTTGTATTCAAATGTGCTTAAAAGACTGCTCATGCATTTGCGAGTGGAAGCGTGTAGCGGGCTTGCAGCTTTAACCACTGGCTTCAGTCGTCGGCCGAGCACACGGGGTTCTCTTTTGTACCCGGTCCTTCATGAGAACAATAAAAAAAATGAGGAGTCATTCCACTTTGTGAAGGTGGATCACCAGCGAAGCTGTAGCCCATTACACAGGGTTAGACAAGGGTACATGTATCTATTTTCATCATTTGGTAATGGTAGCGATGATAGCTTTGTGATTACTATGATATACACTGATTGGTATGGTTACAACCTTAGAAAGATTCTTGGCCAAAGTTAAATCTATACACGACCGTTGTTGAGTAGTTGAGTGTCTTGGATTGGTGTGGCACTTCAAACCAAATTTTTCTAGCACAAATTGATTGAACTATTTCTTGTATCGTTTTGAAAAGTCCACATTTAGGTCTCCAACGATGATTGCAGGGGTAGTGTCATCACGGCTAACCATTGTTGTACGGAACGGCGTTCCTGGAACTAGTTCCTTTTGGGAGGAACGATGGAACGCCACCGTTCAATTAAGGGTCGGTGGAACTGCAACGGTAACTCGTTAGGTTTACGAAGGAACGGCAGAGGGAACGGCGTTCCTTTTGTAAACGTTCCATGGCATTGAACAAACGCACGCACGTATGCAGCACGTCATGCATGGAGGATGGGCGACCGCGTGAGGCGCAAATAACTATACCGCTTGCCTGTCACGTGACTATGATGCATTTTTTTCGTGAGTTCTTCGTTATTTTTATTATGACTAGGCTTCAAGATTGTCACGTGGCGCTCCCCCCTGTAGTTTCTGTCCTCCATGCCAGCAGGCCAGCCTGACGCAGAGAAACGATGACGTCAGGATCGCAGCGCCACCCGAGGGACTTCGCGGAGGATGGAAAATTTCCAGTCCTCACGTGACTCGCATTCGTCATGACCCTACCGACCAATCCTGGATTTCACTTTGTCCACCTCATCCGCGCCCGAAGATTTCTTCTCGTTCGGGCACCAAACCCTTCCTGCCGAGGAACACGATGAGCTGTCGCGGTACCTGCTGGTACCAGTTGACTACCCGCTGTCGCAGATGAAGGACTGAACTAACATTTCCTCAAGTACAACACGGCAATATCCTCAATCTCTTCGGTGGAATGGCTCTTCACCATTGCCAACGAAGTGCTGACGATAAAAAACAGCAAAGCTTGCACTAGGCCGCGCAAAGCTCTAGACACAGCGAAGCTGGCCGATCGGTTGCGTCCTAACCTAAGCATAACCAAGCTCAACTCAGGCATAGCCAAGGCCGAGCCTAGCTGCTACAAAGTTCAACCTACATACAACCAACTTCAACCTCGACATAGCCAAGTTCAACCTAGCTACTACCAGGAGACGCAATCGATCGGACAGCTTCGTTGTGTCTCGAGCTTTGCACGGCCTAGTGCTGAGCTTTGCCTCCCCATTATGACGACAGAAGAGAAGTGAAATTGCACGCGAGAATGATTAGCGGCCACGCAGGCAGGTGTGGAAGAAGACGACGAAAGTGGGAGCAGTGGCACGAGCGCGTGCCGAGCACGAGTACGTGCGCTAACCGAGGGGCGCCAACGAGCCAGCTGCGGAAGAAGTCGACGACGCTCGAGCCAAAGCTGATGATGATAATTTGGTGAAACGCGCACTTTTTACGTCTGGCTTCAGCAGCTTCGCTGTTAAAAACGGGTTCGTCTATCGGACACCAACGTCGAGATGCAACTCTTACTTAGTTCAAAGAAGGTATTTTACTAAGTAGCGAATATGTACTCTAGAGATTTTTTTTCTCGACTAATACTGCAATATTGAACCAGAATTCATTAAATGCCTATGTATTGTTCCTTTCAATGCGGTTTCTTGTGCAAGAAATTTAATTAAATTGGTGCACGTGAGTAGCTTTCCATTTGCACATCTGAAGCGCAGTATCCTAAAAAAAATTATGGGGTTTTACGTGCCAAAACCTCGATCTGATTACGAGGCACGCCGCAGTGGGAGACTCCGGAAAATTTCGACCACCTGGGGTTTTTTAACGTGCACCTACATCTAAGTACACGGTAGTTCTCGCATTTCGCCCCCATCGAAATGCGGCTGCCGTGGCCGGGATTCGATGCCGCGCTTAGCAGCCCAACACCATAGCCACTAAGTAACCACGGCGGGTCGCAGTATCCTGACTACTCATTTGATGACCAAAGTTCAAAGTGTCATATGTGTTGCTGTTGCCCTTGTAATCGACGAGCACGAAAGTGGCAGTTAGACATGTCTGGAGTATTTCCGGTACTCTCTGAAAAAATTCGCCTAGGAGCGTTTCTTTGGATTCTTTTTATCTCCAGAAAATCTAATCTAATAATATACGTAGTTCGACGTGAGTTTTAAATTGCTCACTATAATTCGCCTCAGGATTATCCGACACTGTATTTTAATTAAAGAATCAAATGTAACCTTAATGTAACGACACGTTCCAGCGTTCAAAGTGTAACTGGAACGCGTACCTTTCGCATTAAAGGAACTTGTAACGGGAACTCGTTTCAAGATTGGGAAAGAACAAGGAACGAGCTTTCGTTCCTGTTTTAGTGGAACCTGTACAACACTGCAGCTAACCCATGCAAAGTGCGTGGTCATGAATTTCTCAATATCACACTTGGGTGCGCCTGGAGATGTACACACAGTGGAAATCACAATTTCGTCTTTCGTTTGTATGTCCCAAACATCGCCATAGTCGGTGGCATTGTCCTCTTGCGAGTCTCGTGCGAGTCAAGGGTGTATGGTTGTAGATACACTTTGTCCTTTGCGTATATGGGATCGCCTCCTGCTCGTTAGTCCATGTGCTGTTCACAAATGACTCCAGTATAGTCATCGACTTGAAACAACGCATCTTGATTTATTTATTTCATTTGATACTATTTACTATTATTATTATTATTATTATTATTATTATTATTATTATTATTATTATTATTATTATTATTATTATTATTATTATTATTATTATTATTATTATTATTATTATTATTATTATTATTATTAGGGGCGGAGTGCTTGAAGCCTGCGTCACCTCCACCGTTGGTCAGCCCGGTGTTACACTATCTCCGGGATGAGCCCACGTTCACCTTTTTTTTTTATTATTGTTGACGCACAGATACGAAAAATACGTGGAATCCTAGCCAAATGCAGCTTCGCTGTAAAAAACTTAACTTTAGGCAGGATAATAATTGTGGTTGATGTTCAGAACGAGCATGTAATTTCATGCTCCTACAGCCATGTGCAAGATTTTAGATGGCCACTGCAATTATGGCTTTGTGAGACTCAGACCACCTGGCAACGGCGAAATCACCACGAGGAAGGGCCGTCGGAGACAAAAATAACATGTTTGAAGCGGAACACGACGATCGCAACTGTCCGAGTTTCACAGGGAAGGTGACAGCTCGAGGTCCTGTCGGAATCAATCAGAGCGAACGCGTCTCTCACCGGACATGGCGTGACCGTGCGCGCGCACTTTCTAGTATTAGGTGTCCAGAAGGTAAGCTCCGTTTGCAAATATTACCTCAACGGTGGCTCAGCAGGAATCCTGAGCTGTTGTACAAGTTGATCTAGCCCGTGTTAGTCCAGTGGCGAGCCGCAAAAGCAATTTTAAAGCACTTAGATTGGCAGACGTGCCGTCAATCGTTTTTACGATGTTCAACTTTGCATAACGGTCCACTTTCCTTGAAATTCGGCCGGCGATACCTTATTTATTTATTTTTTATTTTATTTTATTTATTTTTATTTTTTATTTACATAATACTGCAGGCCCGAAATAGGGCCCAAGCAGGAGGGGCAAAAGTACATAAAAATACATCCAAGCAACGCGTACAAGTATTCGTATAAAACAAGATCATATACACAGCATGAAAGAGTACTAATAATTGTAAAATCACAAAAAGGAAAAAGAAAAGAGCACGAACCGTAAAAATATTAGGAAATAGCAACTTCAAGTGCAGGGCAATGAAGCGTAGCAACACAATGAAATGTAAAGTTGTTTACGCACTTGTAACACGACCAAATTGCCAAAAGCGTGGCACACACGCAGATACACACACACAAAAAATAATAAAAAATTACGAGGCCGTTACTGCAGCTGGCGAGATATACGATACCGAACCGAAGAAAACAGATAAGTGTAGGTATATAAATTCGCAGTACATTAATGCCAGTGATGTCAAAGACTTATATGTTCAAAAAAATCTGCACTAGATAACTGTGAAAAAGGTATGTTGTTCCAATCTGTTATGGTGCGTGGAAAGAAAGAATACTTGAAAAGGTTAGTTCGGGCGTTATAAGGTGTTAAAGATTCATCATGACGATGCCGTGTTCTACGTGCTGCAAGAGGTTTTAAATAAAGATCCGGGTTTACAGACAAGAGATTATTCTTGAGCGAAAACAGAAATTTTAATCTTTGTATTTTTCTTCGTAATTGTAGAGTCTGGATGTTATGCTGCATCATTAGATTAGAGGGAGAGTCACTTGTACGATATTTAGAACAAATGAACCTGACAGCTTTACGCTGTATCATTTCAAGAGCATCGATGATAGATTTTGTATAGGGATCCCAGACAATGCTGGCGTATTCGAGTTTAGGTCGAATTAGGGATGTATAAGCCGTTGGGTCACGCACCTAGGAGGTGTGTGTTTTAGCTTATGTCTGAGAAAACAAAGTTTCCTGAACGAAGAGTTACATATGTGAGAGATATGAGTACTCCAACTGAGGTTGTTGACTATTGTGATGCCTAAGTACTTGTACTCGCTGACTTCCGCAAGCAGTTCGGAGCCTAGTTTGTAAGAAAACGACAGCTTTTTAATTTTCTTTCTAGTTATTGACATGTAGACTGTTTTACTGGTATTTAATTCCATGCTCCACTGCCGACACCACGAAAGAATGCTTTGGAGATTAGAGTTTAGTACTAATTGATCTTCATGACCGTTAATCTCATTGTACAGTACACAATCGTCCGCGAATAATCTAATTTGAACAGGGGAATTAATTTCATTTGTAATGTCATTAATGTATATTAAGAATAGTAAAGGGCCCAGTACACTGCCCTGGGGCACTCCAGATGATACCGGAAGTTCGTTGGATGAGTGTTCGTTGGGAAGTTCGTTGGATTAATTGAAACAAACTGCATGCGGTTAGTGAGATAAGCAGCCACCCAATTCACTAAGTAGGTTGGAAGGTTAATAGATTCTAGTTTATAAATAAGCTTACTATGTGATACGAGATCAAACGCTTTTCTAAAATCTAGGAATATTACATCAATTTGACCGGTCTTATCAAGAACACTAGCAAAATTGTGAATAACTGTTGTTAATTGTGTTACAGTAGAAAAACCCTTGCGAAAACCGTGTTGACAAGAAGAAAGTACGTTGTTATCACCTATAAACTTATTAATTTCCTTAGCTATGATATGTTCAAGTAGTTTGCAACATGATGAAGTTAGTGATATAGGACGATAACTTGTTACTAGTGCGGCATCTCCTTTTTTCAGTACAGGTACAACACGTGCCAAGAGCCAATCTTTAGGCAGGGTAGCTGAAGACAGAGACACTTGAAATATAACAACGATAAAAGGCGCCAATGCTTCGGCATACCTCCTCAAAAAAACTTTGGGTATGTCATCTGGACCTGGAGAGGATTTAGTTTTAAGGTTCAGTAGCATTGAAACAACACCTGGTAGTGACACAATATCAGGTGCAGTGTTGCATGACGCACAGTTGTGAAGTGTAGTAGTATCAGAGTTAGAAAAAACACTGTGGAAGTATTGATTGAAATATTGCGCAATATTGTGCTTATCATTGATGATATTCCCCTCGTGTACAATATGGCTAACTGCCTTGTTCTTTTTTCTTAGAAAGGCCCAAAATTTTTGCGGAGCGAAGCGCATAAAATTTGGCAGTGTAAAGTGGAAGTACCGACGCTTAGCATGCCCCAACTTTTGGTTTAAGTTATTCTGGACTTCTTGAATGGCATCACGTGAACCACATCGCCGTCTTAAGCGCTTAACTCTCCTTTTGAGGTGTAATATTTATCTTGTTATCGAGGGAGTAACTTTAGATGTTCAGTTTAGTTTTGCTTGGAATAAAATTGGTGAGGCAGTGATTAACAATTTGTTTAAATGTGTGCCAAAGTACGGTAATATCATGCCCTCGGAAATTGTCAAGGCATGTTTCAAGGTAATCTAGAACGCTTTCATCATTGGCTCGAGAGAAGTCCTTAACAGTAATTGTTTTGTTTTTACTGACATGACACGAGTTCAACGAGCATGTGAAATACACGAGTGCATGATCAGAAATGCCAGGTTCAATGGAGACAGAAAAATTTTCAATGGATCGACTTAAAAAAACAAGATCAAGGAACGTTTCCGACGTGCCGTAAATGCGTGTCGGATGTTTCACAACCTGCTGCAAGTTATGACAAAGCATAATATTGCGTAGGTAGTTCACGTGCAAGTTAGAGTCGGTGAAGGAAGATACATTCTCCCAATCAATGTGTGGGAGATTAAAATCGCCTATGAGCAGCACATTATCACTTGTAAATGATGCAATATGTTCCCAGAGATCACAAAGGAATTGCGCAGGTGAGTCAGGGGCTCGATAAACGGCAAACAATAAAAATGTTTTACCCCAGCAGGAAAGTTTCAATGTTACAGCTTCTAGGTTACTGGCTTGACGCAAAAGAACAGCAGTTATATTTTTTTAACCAAAATTGCTACGCCACCTCCCCTCGATGACCTATCACGACGATAGGCCTAATAAGACGGGGGAAAGACAACTGTGTCTTCAATAACGTCATGCAGCCACGTTTCGGTTAACACAACTACATGGGGAATGTAACTCAAGATAACTGATTCAAGTTTCTCCGATTTGTTAACAATGCTGCGAGCATTAATGTTTAGAATCCGTAGTTCTTTAGCTGCAACCGTAGTGCGTCAGTCATTCATTGGAGTACCTTGATTGCCTCGAATTTGCGTTCTCGAGTTTTCTTGTTCATCCCAAATGAAGAACTTATTAACTACTCGCAGTTTGTCATTTATTAGGCGGACTTTCTTTCCTTGCTCCTTCTCAGCTTTTGCGCGGTTCCAGAGAAGTCTTCGCTTATTCAGAGTACTTCGCGAATAGTCATTCTGGAGTGTTATTCTGGTGCCTTTTAATTTGTAAGCGTTTTTGAACACAAGTTTCTTTTCTTTAAAATCCTGGAAATAAAATATGACCGGTCTTTGTTTTCCCGGCCTTCCAAGGCGATGAATTCTACCAACGGATTTACATTGAATGTCAAGCTTTGCAGCAAAAATTTCGTTCAGAACTTTATTTTTTAGGACCGATTCTGTCTCATTCGGATCTTCAGGAATACCAAAGACCACCATGTTTGAGCGCCTAGTCCTATCTTCTAGGTCAGCTAATTTTGCTTCCAAAGATTTTACTGTTCGTTCAAGGTCGTCGACACGCGAAACTTTTTTTTTTCCAACTCAGCAAACCTAGCTCCAAGATCAGCCACGAGTTTTTCCATGTTAGTCTGTTGTTTCCTAAGCGCTGTTACATCCGTTACCAGTTTATTTTGGCCTGCCAATAGCTCCTTGAGCATGGATTCGATGGAAGAGTTACTGTCGTCAGAGGGGCCGGGATTTAACTCAACGTCCCCGCACAGCATGAGTAAGCACACACAACACATATTTTTGACAATAGAGATGCACTGTTGGGGGCACGGCAAGACCACAAGACCACGATAATCGCTCTTAATAGTGCTATAGTAACTACTAACCTGCATGAAGCAGAAGAATGGCTTATAAATCCACATGCTTGTTGATGGTCCGCCGTGCCCACTGAAAGTGCGCGGCTGGGGTCGATGCTTTTTGAGGCAGAGCGCCGACGTCACGTGACGACCAGGTGACTCCTCTGATAGAGTATCTTGAAGCAGCAAAGGGGCGTCGTCACGAAGGCAGTGACGCGGCACCATCGGAACCGGCGAAGCAGTTGTGATCCGGGGGCACATTTGACAGCTCGTCAGATACGGCTGGTGCAGTCCCGCGCTGGCAACTGTATGTAGTTGCAGAATTGATGCGGCCAGACCAATATTGTACACCTGCATGAAGCAGAAGAATGGCTTATAAATCCACATGCTTGTTGATGGTCCGCCGTGCGAACGGAATGTGAGTCTCAGCGAACGGAATGTGAGTCCACCGCAACTCCTCTGAAATTTACGCACTCAGTGTCAGCAGTGTAAGTTTAAAGAGCGCTATGAACAATCTAACGACAAGCTGGTCGAATGCGAACTTCAAGAAAGGGCACTAAAGCATTTGTGAGAGAGGAACGAAGCGACTATCTTCGATCAGCGTTAAAACAGTGCAGGTAGATTCAAAGCACAGTCAGTCTGGACTGGCAGTTTAGCATACCGTTGCTTTCCGTGGTTTTTGGTGGACGACTATATTAATTCATTGGCACATATAGAAACGTTCTCATTATTGGGTTTCATAATAACGCGTCACTGTAATGGAAGTTGCGAAGAAAGCTCTGGCACGGGACACTGAATTAGTGACAGTGCTGAAGATCGAGCAGATGACATACTACCGCTATAGTTTTAACATAAAGAACGGTGCCCCGTGTTTGCCCGAAGAAAGACATGAAAGATTCAGTGTCTATTTGGCATTCTCTTCTTTGAAACTTTTCTGCGGTTGAAATCAAACTCGTAAGATACTGTTTACTATTAAGAAACAGACTGGACGCAGCGTTCCATACGTATGTACGCTGTGCTATGTCCAGTCCAGTCTTTCATTCTAACCCTTGTTTTATGCGTAAATACTGCAACCGCAGTGAAGTTTCAGACATGGCCCAAAATTTACTAGCCTTTGTTCGTTGCGTTTTTTACTTGCCATTCAACATAGACAGCATTGTTTGGCGATGTAGGTTTGGTGAAAATTGTGCCCTATTCTAACTGTTATATTAATGGATGAAACCAAGAGTCAGTTACAGTAAACTCGAGTATTAGAAGATATGGATTAGTTTACAAATAATTTATCATTACTTTCAAAAGTAATGCAACGCTTACTTTATGGCTAACGCTCGCATGTACGTATTCGTCACGCCGTCAACGTGCGCGTTGAGTGTCGTGCTGTCGTTCTGCTTTGGAGGACACATGTAGCCACGTTTCGAATACAATTGCGAAAATACTGCAATATATTTGAAATATCATTTCATTCGATAGCAGACAATACACAGGCCGCGTGTAATTATTGTTCTTCGCCATCCTGTTCTTACTAAAGAAGTCCAAACACCTTTCCAGATCAAGAGAAATTAAAACAACTTGACCACCTGTATCCTTCGCCATTGAGAGTTCATTCGTACAAAAAAGAAGAAACATATTGAAAGACTGCAACGTCGTTTGATTGAAAAATTAATTAGTATTGTAAATAATTATTTAGTAATTCGTTTTCTGACAACTGAAACTTCGCTCCCCAGGGAGTCGAAAACGCTACTATAGGTGTTGCGTAGGTTTTCCCCGCTTAAATCCGCATTTCGAGGTGCCATACTTAGCGTATATCTAAAATGATGCGTTGGACTTTGTTGGACTAAAATCAAACATGAGGTCGTTCTTGTTTTGCGGCTACGAGATATGCCAACAAGTGTGGCCTACGGGGAGAATTTTAGCTTTTACTTTCTCCAGCGTGGTTGGTTGACACGATTTCGCGGCATTTTGATTGCAAGTTTCCAAATTTCGCCTGGAAGCGTAAACCAGCCAGAGATATCTGTATTCGTATATAATAAACACTCTTGTGGCAACAACACCTAAGCCTGTTGCCAACTCTCATTTTGTGGAGTTTCCGCTGGTGGCGAATACTTCATCAACATGGCAAGGTTTCAGCTACACAGGTGCACAGCATTTAACATTTGCATCTCCAGTACGAATAGCTTTACGAGCTTTCTTAATGTGCGAGAAGGAGCGCTTTGCCAGTCAAGGGAGTCAGGCGACTATTATAAATTGAGGATGCAAATACTTTTTTTATTTATTTCAGGTTTTCTTATCTTTCGTAACACGTTCGCAGAACAAGAACACGGGAAAGCAGAGGCGGGCAAATTAAAAAAAGGGCCCGTGTTCACAAAGCTTATTTTATGTGTTGCGTATGCTTGTGTTTATGTGTATATGTATGCGTCGTCCGAGATCGGCCATCGCCATGAAAGTGATATCCTTAATCACTCCAGTGGACGCCAAGGTTATCAGGTGCCCGAACGGCGGCCACTGAGAAAGCATTCGGAAACGTCGTTTTGTGAATACGGGCTGTGGAATGCGGCCATTTTATATGGAAACCTGGAGTCATAATTGGTATGAAAATGTCACTGGACATTTTCGCTACACATACAAAGACCTGCAAGCGCAATTCACGCATTTTTGTTCACACAAGAAAATAATAATTTTCTTTCCATAAGAGGTTTTAATATATTGTTATGAATAAGCCCATGCTCGTTGCGGCTTTCGGTAGTGATCGAAAATATTGCTTGCACTAATTGCACACTAAATTAAATAAAAAAGGCAGCTTCCACGATAAAAAGAAATCACCTTCCAGAAGCAGGAAAAAAAACAGTAACGGGACTTTATCAAAGTATTAAAGAAGGCAAAAATTCCAGATAATAACAGGCGTGAAGAGCGCAGAATATAATTTACTGCTCAGCGGTACCTTAAAAGATCTTTGAAGTAGTTGCCGAGATAGAGCAAGCTGAACGAGTTGGGATGGTTAGTTTGGGTTCAAATAATCCATTTTTTCAGCGTAACGTTTTAACACACAGACAGAGACAGAAAAGATTGTACGGGCGTTTCTTCTGTCATTTGTGTTTCTGTTCACGTGCTAAAACGTTCCGGTGAAAAACGCATCCGTTGAGACAAGATATATGCAAACAAAACACAGCATACCAAACAAGAGGTCATACCTAAAATGTCACCGAGCGCGCACCATCTTTTTTTCTTTTCTTTTTTTGTCATCATGTCGTGTAAAACGAATGTCACGTTTAACAGAACGATGAATTGGGCTAGTTGGCGTATGTTCATTTGCTTGTGATATGTACGGCACAAACAAACGGGGAGAGGGTGAACGCTGACTAGGAACAAAGACACAAACTTACGCGAAAAAATTTTTTGCGCTTCTTCGTGTCAGTTTGGGCCTTCGTTCCCAATCAGTGTTCATCTTGTCCCCATTAGTGCGGGCCGTACATAGCGCAAGAAAAATAAAAAAAGGAACACGAATGTCACGGCGAATAAAAAACGATACTGCGATATCGATCCGCAGGACCCCGTCCAGGGCATGCTGAAGCGCCAACGAGAAACAAATTAGAAGTCCACCTGGAGAAAGCGGAGAGCGAACAATGAAGTGGTTAGACGCGAGTTTTATCTGGTAAATGTTTTCTCTCTCCAAAAGGGATACTTTTCAGAAGATACTTTTTCAATGAACAAAGCATGAGAAGGGCGACGAAATGTCGCCGCAGCTTTTCTCTAAAGAGAGAGAGAGAGATAGACGATACCGCCACTGTCAGGAAACCTTCCGATTGTAAGTTGCGTTTGACACTGGCCGGCGTTTTCGCTCTAACGATCAACCGGCGTCCTCCTTATCAGGTCTGTTTTTGTGTACTAAAGGTTTTTTGATTCTTTGCACACGATTTTTTTCGCATCATACATGCCTAGCTTCTCCCGATAAAAAAAAAAGTGTTATTGTCCATCAGCACGTCCTTATCTCATTTTACAGCGATAGTTTCTTATAGGCATTTTTTTTCTAGATGCATTCGCGGGCGTTATAAGCCCTGAGAGAAGGACTACCACACGAGGCTGCCATTGCGGCGCACTCCGCAGTAGACAAGCCAGCACCGAAGGCCAAGAAGTTCAACGGAGACGGAAGGGCGAAATATTTTAGTGGAGCCATTTCGGTGCACTTGACAGAATTTTTTCATTCCTTTTTTTTCTTCGGCAACCTACCCTCTTGGAACATGTCGCAAAAGAGAGAGAGAGAAGAAACTTTTGTTCAATAATAAAAATAACCATAATGACATCGTTAGGTATATCGGCAGAGCATCTTCAACAACAACACCAGTGCATCAACAGCGGTAGCGGTCGACAAGACGGGACTTCGCCGTCTTAGCCTCTGTATTTCTGTATCTCTTTTTCGTGTGGTACCACGTATATATGATTTGTGTTCATGTTTTATCAAAATGCACTCATTTGCGCTTTGTAACACGCCTCCTAGAAGTTGTGCGGTTCTGTTTAGCTTCAGCCATATATAATTATCTCTGCTCATGCTATTCTTCTCGCGGTCGCGTCCATTTGCACGTGATATGGTTTGTTAATACGTGACCGGTCACGGGTCACTCGATTTTCTTTTGTCTCGCACACTGGGCGGACCGGGAACAAAGCACCACCGTTATCCGAAGTGCCGACTACAAGGCTGGTATCGGGAGGAGAGCGATGAGAAGATGTCTCGCATGTCGCCAGGAATGCCAGTACGAGTACAACAATTGACGCTGCATACTGCGAGTCTTACTACGCTCCCCAGCACTACGTTATCACTGTCACCTCTTTGCACTTTTGAAAAACTTCCACCCGCCGCGACAGCCCATGTAGTGGCTATAGCGTTGCACTGTTAAGTTCGAGGTCGTGGGTTCAATCCTAGCCACAGAAAGGGGGGGGGGGGGGGGGGTAGCGAAATGCAAAAACGCTTCAGTGGATTTTGTGGTGCCGTGAAGCGCCAGAGCATCTAGAGGTGGCGCAATACAAATAAGCTAGTCATAATTGAACAGTTTCGCGGTTCAGAAAGATTCTACTCGAAATGCGCATAAAGGTGTGTGCTACAGTTATCAAGGTTCATTCGTTGAAGATCGCACTTAGGGAGAAGATGCTCGATAGCTGTCCTGTATTCTTCCTTACTGTTCAACTACCGAGCACGTGTTTCGACTAAATGTCAACTATCTTGTGCGAAACTCTGGAATCTTCCTTCTTGTTCCTTAATTCCTGGTTTCTCAAGATACTGGACCCATCTTATGGACAAACACCTGCTTGCACGTGTGAATCCTTTACCGATTTTGCCACCCTTGTTTCCTGGAAGGATTAGCTGCATTACCACTACCTGTTCCCTCGCCATAACAAATAAACGCCCCCCCCCCTCCTTTTTTTTTATTGCGATAGCAATTATATGGACACTTAGACCGGATTTCTGCCGTCGGCGTCGCCGTCGTCGTCGCCGTCGCCGTGAGGTTCCGTATCAAGTCCAAGGGCGATAAAATCGTCGCCGCGCGCCGTATGCGCGAGCGAAAGCGCGCGGTGGACGCGCGCTATCACGGAGAGCGAACGCACGGCGGAAAGCAAACACGACCGTCGCATGAAATCCGTGGGGGAATGGGATGGAGGGAGGCGGGGCGACGCTTAGCTGCGGCACCAAAGGCGTATCTTGCAACCGGGGGCAAGGGGAACTGGCAACTCAATCTCCCACGCGAAAGCAAGAAAGCGGGAAGGCAGCGCGAGAGGGAGGGGGGCGCAGCTTCTACTCTGCCAACAACTGCGCTCGTACTTTGCCCGGCTGTGGCGGTCGCCCGCGCCGTCTCGTATCTCCACACGGCTCTGACCTTTGTATGCGCTGTGCATTCGCCGCTCAGTTTCCGTTGAAGTGACAGACCGCACGAACCTTATCTCGCTGCGGCGGCTGCGCTTGCTGCCAGCGTTTTGACAGTGGTTGTCTGCGGTCATTGAGTGTGATATATTCGTGTTTGCTTGTGCGCGCTGACACCACGCTTGTTAATTCAGTTAGTAAGCGAATGTGTCCAAGTTTATGCCGCCGATAAAACTGCTATCCCTACTCCGAATAGCTCTCTACTAATTTGCTATCGCAATTGATGCTTCGTCTTTCGGGCGAAACTGCGACATTTTTTTTGAACACTTCGCTCACCGGCTTATTCTCCTCCCCCTTTGAGGGTAGGTGAGAGGGAGCTACGCGTACATACACGCTGCTAAGGAAAGCAGTTGCTGCCTTAGTCTCCTCATCGAAAAGTTGGCTTCAGCGACATTGTTCGACCACTGTTAATCACTTCAAGCCTCCAACTTCCTGTGAACTTCTATCTTGTTTGGAATCGTTGCAGTTCGCATCACGTCTGTCAACCGGCCCGCTGCGTTTGAGGTGAATTGACGTGATTCCCGGTGAAGTACATGATCCGCACTGCAGGACACACGTTTGCCGGACAAGCGGTCACTGTCAAGTTTTCTTCGGTGCAAACAACATTTAATAAGAGGAACAGCACATGTTGACGAACCACACTGGATGTGCAATTAGCTTGAACAAGCGGTGTGCTTTCGCAGTCTAAGGACAGTATTTATTTATCGAAGACAACCTCACTAAGGCTCACATGCCACCGAGGTATAAGAGTGCCTGCGGCGAACAACTTAACGCAAGCTTATGAAAGTCAAGGCAAAGGTCAATGGTACGCACATTTAATACCAGCGCATCTTTTGAAACATTACTTTACCGCTTGAAACTTGGTACCGTGTTTACGAAACATTTTGTACATGTGTGTCGCGCTGATAGTCCACAATGCATTTGTGGCCACGTGGACGAAGACATGCATCATCTATTGCTGGAATGTCCGCGATATGATACTAAAAGACACCATCTGATACCCAGCTTAATGTTAATATACCGCCGGTCCATAATCATTAACATTTATAGGGCAATGGGCGACAGATACATTACAGAGACGAGTACTAGCGACCCTCCAATGATTTCTGGTAGAGACTAATATTGTTGGAAATTATTGATTGCATTTTCTATTTCTATTTGTGCCCATAACCATTCGAATTTCTGTGACCTGACATTGTGTTTTCTGTATTTAGTGTATGACAGCTGACTTCACCTTCTAAGGTGTCTTATATTACTTCTGTTGTAATTTGTTAGGGTAGCAAACCGGATCTTTCTGTCTGGTTAACCTCCCTGCCTTTCCCCTTTCTTCTGTCTCTCTCTCTCTCTCCCTCTGCATTTATTGAAAGTGAGCAGGCTTTCCTCTCTAATGTTTTGCGCGTTGTCTCTTCTACGTTTATGGGAGATTACTTCCTGTTCAAATTTGTTTTTCATGTGATTTGTGTGGTGAACTGTTTCAGCGCATTTACGTTAGCTGACTGTCTGACTTCTTCATTGTTACTTTTCTTTTGTTACGTGCCGGCATGTTGTGTCATTTTTAGTACATACTTATTCTATGAGAAAAGGAGCAACCGGTGTCACCTAAAGGCACCAACATCTCCGAAATATCATGCATTAAAGAAAACGTAAGCTTATAACTTGTATAAGGTTACTCGCAGCGGAGAACCACCTGCACAGTGTTGCCTTCGTCCTCTTCAAGAAAAATAAGCATTAGAAAACAGACGCATACAACAGGACTTATTGAAATATGACACACCAACTAGCTCAACCAAGATTCTACTCCATCCTCTTCACTTCTCTTGCAGTTAGCACTCATCATCTTCCCCATCCACCTGATTGCCATCATAGGCAGATCTATCATGGGCACCGCTGGACGAAGTCATCTATCAACTTCCCCCAACGTTACCTGCCATAAACGACCTAAGTCTCTATAAAGAAAACTGAAATTTCAACGCCAAGGGTTCTTGCGGTCAACCAGGATTAAAACGAGGCAACCACGCCCAAGACTCCAGCCAGCGAATTCAAAACTAGCACCTTGACGCCTAATCCTGCGTCACGTTAGCAAGGCACACCTTTACTCAAATCAAACGTTTGAGGACGTCATTGTAGCCCTACGTGTGACACTTGATCGACCTCATGAAAGATCACCTTCGCGACTCGCGAGCCATAACTGAAGTAATTTTGCTCTAAGCCCACTTCGCTTTGGATTGAAATCCACGGGCCTCGTGCGTCGTTGCTATCCCTCCGCCAACACCTCAATCCATATTTCTGCGCAGAGCCTCAGCGTTAACGCGCAAAGAGTAGGTCACGTTCAACGTCCTTGACGCGGACCTTTTCAGGGTCCTTTGACTATCGAACTTGGCGAGGTTGCGGCCTTCAAAATCTGCTCCAAAGAGAATCAGCGTTTTTCACTCGGCTTGCGAGTGTCGTCCTCCTGTGGCTTAGGGGCTGCTCGCGCGTTTCGACGAAAGCCAGTGCGGTACTCAACGAAATTAGATCTGCAAGGATATGTTTAAATGTTTTATTGCGCACTAGAACCCCGCAGGATTCGTCCCTCCGGGAAACTTGAGCGATGTCGGCTTTAATTAAATCTGTCGCACTCGAGACGGTGTCAAAGTGTCCGTTTCCCGCGCTGGGCGCCACCTAACGTATATATAGCGATGGGTGCGACATAAAGGGAGGGGTATGAGGACGCGAGATGACTTTGCGCGTTATTAAAAACAATAAGCAGGTAGGGGTGAGGAAGATGTACCAGAGAGGACTGCGTCATATATACGAGCGCCGAGCTTGCTGTCGAGAAGGTGGGTTAGCCGCATCTGCGCCTAATCCAGGATAGGAAATACGAATGCAGCCAAGCGCCTTAGGAAAAACGAACGATGCGTAATAATTCACTCTGGTGGGCTGGTGCGGCGCGTTTTTTAACAATATCTGGCAGATGCTAGGCATCGCAATCAATGAATACTGTGATCAGCATCTTCGTCTCTAATTTCTGACATCCATTTGAGCTTAGTAATGTCAAATAAATTAATCGAACAGCGCCTTCGCGCTTACGAGCTGAGAGAATGACTGGAATATCTGCTTGCGAAGGCTTCTGCAGATTTGAAGAGACAATTTCGACCTTCATTAGTCACTGTCGTCGCCTCAGTGCCATTACGGAAACATTCCGTCGTCACGCCAAGCAAATAGACTGAATTGTCCTCCACTCTACGTGAAAAGAAGGGTCAACACTATAGGTCGAACGCGTACAGCACAAATGAGCGTACAACCTTATTGAGACAAGCACAATTCGTGATTTTTTTTCTTTTGTTATCTCTCTTTTTCCTTCTTTTTTTTCGACTTTTCTGAGCTGCAGGCGTCAGAGAAACTCCTAATGTCAAGGATCCCACATTATCACTTTTCCTTCGTTACTTCTGCCGCGAACGCAATCTCCATTGTCGGGAAGCTTTTAATAGATTAATGTTTTATTTCCCATTAAATACAAGCAACCCTCTTTCTCTCTCTTTTTTTATCTTTCTCTCTCTTTTTACTCTGATAGCAGCATTAATATAGATCCTTGAACAGATTACAAGTGCTGGGATCATCTCCACCGACTCGCGATAAACACTGCAATCGCCGCGAATTCAGAAGCTGCAAACTGCACGGCACAATTTTATAACTGTCGTTTCCTGACCAATGCCGCATAGCGGACACTTTCCATGCCGACCACACCGCCAAACAATCAGTGCCCAGCGCATTGTCTCACTCCATCAAAATGTCTTTTAGCATAAATGTGCGGCAGTTGTCGGCTCTGGGGTTATTGCCAGAATCCGTCGCTCAGTGGCTATGCCGTTGCGCTGTTGAGCGTAAGGTTGCAGGTTCGATTCCCGACCGCGGCGGCCGCATTACGATGGAGGCGAAATGCAAAAAAAAAAGTTATTCACCGACGATTAGGATATCCCGTAATGCGAAATTTTAGCGCGGACAATCTGTCTCACGCGGCACGTTGCAAACAGAGCGAAATGTGGGGCGACTGCCTCGCTAATCGGGAGATCGCGATAGGCAGGGCGTGGGTGACGCATGGCCGCGATTCACAGCAGCCGCCACAGACAGACCACCGCTCATGCAGTGCTTTGTTTCCATATATGGAAACTATATATGCCCGTGCGCGTCTGCCGCACAGACGCGCACCGGCAAGTTCACAATCGCGTTTTGCGGGACGCGGGGTATCAATCGCGCTTGGCGTCCGAGTTTTGACATAGTAGCGCGAACAATAGTAACGGAAAAAAGGTGGGACAGAACAGAGCGCTAGTAACTACGTGACAGCAACTGCATCAACAGCAAGGAGCCAAACTTTCTGCGTTAATTACTATGTGTCCCGAGTTGGGTCGTTCCATTCGATACTTCTCGTGAAAACCCGCGTTCCGTTCAGCCAATTTTGTCTTACATCGGAGGTGTCTGTTTCTTTGCGCCACCACCGGTCATGTTCAGGCATGTCGGATACGGACGAGGAGCTACTAGTGACTGTGAACATTATAATACTAATTTGTTCTTTACTTGTGCGACGCCTACGTGCCAGAATGTGGACTAGAAGGTTTTGGGTGCGCCAGACCTGGCGGTACAGGGACACTGAGGGCCAGGCACGCACTCTGCTTCACCTGCCTGCGCGCGAGAGATGAAAGATACGCCTTGTCCCTGAAAGCAACGTTCGATTTGTCATACAAACACGCATACGCGTGCACTGCCTCCAAAAAGGCTTTCATTGCGAAACCACTTCTTTCTCGGCATCTCGGCAGCGGTATAGCGGAAACGGCCTTATCGGCTGGACATGGCCTCCGATATTTTATGGCGTGCGTGTGACTGCTCAATCTCAGCGGCTATACACTATTATTCTCTGCTTGTGAGACAGGTGGCGCCACAACTGCGTGGCTCGCTTCTGATTGGTGCTTGTTTTGAGGCTGTCGCGAAAAATGTGTATCGCACCCTTTCGACCGTTGTGGCGCATTGCTGCCGCTTTTCGTAAAGCCCCTCAAACTTCGTAAAGTAGCGACACGCTTTGAAGAATGCCGCCTCCTCCTAGCACGCCCTGTCTGAGGCCGACGCCGCGTCGGTATTGGCCTAATGGCATCACGTGGGCCGTCGCGCCGCCGGATGCTGGCTGCGTTTGTTCACCATCGCGCTCTATCGCCATTTTCGCCCGAGAAGCGTCTACCGACTGGCGAGGAGCGCATGTTGGTTCCGTCGGTCTGCGTGTTGCTTTGATTTGCGAACGCCTTCAACTAAGTTTTGCGGCAAGTGCGACGCCGTTTCACGGCATTTTCTATGACCATGACCTGCTGCGCCTTCGCATGCCAAAATAGTTTCAGCAAAAGCAAGAAGCGTAATCGTTTTGTACGCCAACAGACTTGAATTCGCGGGCACGCGAAGCTGCGTGTGAAAACGTGATTACGAAACTTTTATGATTCAGCTCAATCCTTTTGACATTTGAGGCTGGAGCATGAAAACTCATCTTAGGAAAGCAACTCTACCTTTTGTGGTTACTTACTAGCGTTCTTTAGAGCGAATAGCTTTGTTTGCCTCTTTTGTTCTTGTTCGTCGTGAGCGGCAGCCCGGTGGATTTGCGATACAAAGGCACCGATGAGAAGTGTGCGTGCTCTCCCGAAACCGAGTTACAGGGTGCGTTCGTCGCCAAACGACAGCACCATAGGTCTTTGAGACGTACGTGCTAATTCGCGTGAGCTTTAAAGTGTGTGAAGGTTAGGTTGCGGGGGTGGAGCACTCGCGAATAAAACGTGCGGTCGCCCACTCGTTCACTGGCTGGTTTAGTCGACGTTCATTTAGCCGTTTGCTCGTTCGTTTTGTCGTTCGCTTGCTTGCTCATTCAACAATTTGTACGGCCACTATGTCTCTGAGACGTACTTGCTGTAGGACCCTACAGCAAGTGCGTGGAGGCAGTGCCCTCCGCCAGCCTTTGAGCGCCATTGCTTATACGCGCCACGAATTCAAGTGGCAAGGACGGAACGGATTACTTAGGTTACTGAGCGTTTGCTAGAGGCCAGGATGTTGGCGTTCGATGCATGCAACATGATTTCGCAGCATGCAACCATTCGCAACATGATTTTGCGACACGCCCATGACAAATTCGGAGTCATGATACGTATAAAAATAGTTATCAAAACAGGAACAAGAAGCTGCCGTCACTGAATTTGTATATATTGTCACGTGGTAGTTACGGTGAAGAAAACAGTCGCAAAACTGTGAATGGCGAAACGGACTTGTTATTGGGCCAACCTCTGCCCACAAAAGCAAGTTGCACTCGAAGCACAACGATAGCGGCAAACTACGGCGAACGCAGTCGGCGATCGTCGAAATCTGATCAGCGGCGAAACGCGTCGGCTTTTATACATGAGTCCTGGAAGGTTCCAGAGTAATCCCTGGTGCACGCGTGTCTTCCAGAAAGTACTGCACAGTTCGCGTCGCTCATGCAATCAGATTACAAGAGCGCCGGTGACAACAAACAACAGATAGAGGCATCGATAACGTTCGAGAAACTTCCGATACATGCAGGTGCGTCCTGCTCCCAGCGATAACGTTTAACATTTCTTAGCCGGTGAAAAGCGGTCACCGGTGAAAGATAAACAAAAAAAATTAAATTATGGGGTTTTACGTGCCAAAACCACAATCTGATTATGAGGAACGCCGTAGTGGGGGACTCCGGAAATTTGGACCACCTGGGGTTCTTTAACGTGCACCTTAATCTAAGTACACGGGTGTCTTCGCATTTCGCCCCCATCAAAATGCGGCCGCCGTGGCCGGAATTCGATCCCGCGCCCTCGTGCTCAGCAGCCCAACACCATAGCCACTGAGCAACCACGGCGGGTGGGCCACGAAAGATAAACAAGTGCACGTCTCAATGTATATATATATATATATATATATATATATAAACCCTCCGTATAGAAATCCTATGCTATACACGAAGTTACTCGGAGCTAGAACGCCAACGCTAACGCTTAAAGCGCACCGCATTGCTACGCGTGCATTCACTCTGCGAAAGGTCGTCTGCTACGCTCAAGCGGTGTAGGCGGCACCACGGTCGAGGAAGGAGCGCTAGAGAGAGGAGAAACGAGGAGGAGGGAAGGCGGAGGAGGAGAGCGTTGCTATTTTACGAAGTTTAAGGGGCTTTAGCTTTTCGTGAATCTTGCCGTTCGCGACAGCATAGCTCACCGCGCACGGCGTGTCGCGCTTGTTTTTGTCGCTAGTGCGGACGTATCTCAAAAGAACCCCAGGTGGTGAAAATTAATCCTGAGTCCTTCACTACGGCGGTCCTTATAGGCCACTGTGCAGTGTCGGGACTTCCAACTTCACAATTTCTTTTATCGCCTGACGTTCGTAGCGCTCCATGTTCAATGATAGGAGGCACTAATGCGGGGTCTTACGTTTATATTTAACCCAACTGCGACTTTCGCATGCCCCATGGCGTGGGCTGGCAATATCAAGCGGGCTGCCCCCGGCGTGTCTGCGTGTGTGTTTGAGCACGCGCGCGATGTGGGCGCGATAATATAAAACGCAGGAGGCTGTACCTTCCTAGCAGCGCGGCATTTTATCAACGATGGATTTCAGCCTGTCCTCTGCGGGGGATCCACCAACGCCTAGGGCGGGGCGGCTGCTCCCATGAACGACACGAAAAGGTATGCGGCAGGAACGAAAGCTGGGCGAAAAGAGCAAATTACGAAAAAAGGGGGCCCACGCCTTCCGTTGTCGGAAGGCGTGAAAGCGAATTACGACGCCAAAGCATCGACTAAATATTGTAGAAACTAATTCTGCACGCCCTTCACGTGGTTTCACAACCCAATATGTTTCCTGAGAACGAATTATCGCATGATTAAGCAAAGTACAACCACTGGCGCGAAAACAATGTTGCCAGTAGCGACGTAAAATATGACCAAGTGCTAGCGGAAGAAGCATTTACATTTGATGCAACATTTGTACATTATAACTGGCCGTGCTCTTTCGTAGGCTCCCCAACCTTAAAAGGCTGATTCAGCTGCCAGTTACTGGTGACGCACAGCTTCGTGCTCCTCCTAATAGCGGGGTCATTTATCTCGAACAAAAGGAAAACGCATCTCCTTCTCATGCTCCTTTTAAAAAGAGCAGTGACTTTTCGCTTGACTGAGATGTCGTCAGCGCGAGCGAGCAACCGTTTAGGCCAAACCACACGTACGCTTGCCGGCGTGCCTACGGATGCGCAGATAACGCGGGACAGATCGGAAGCAGTCGGAAGCGTCCAAGCGCGGCGCGAGCACGGATATCTGTTCCAGACAGATATTAGCGCTCTAGCTGCCTATCGCGTTTCCACGCGCCTAGCTACGCAGCTACGGTGTGGTGAGATCAACACTCAGTGGGGCAGATTTATATCCGGCGATAATGCGCTTTTTTCTTTGCCTTTTGCGCTAATCTAACGACTGTAAAAATTAAACAATTACGTTTATCAATATTTCAGCATCTTGAAGCACTGTCAATAACAAAGTACGAAAAGATGTCTGTTAAAGCGTCTATCAGTGAGCCAAGGGGGCGCGGGCGGGTGTTTCTTGTAGATGCAGGCCACCATTTCTCGCGAGGCGCAGCAAACACAAGGCCCGCAGGCACGAGCTTGCGCGCGTCGGCAAGCCTACGTGTTGTCTGGGCTTTAGCAATGTGTCGTCGCTCTGTCGTAAAGCGTCACCGCTGTTGTGTTGCTGCCTCTTCACTATGAGCTTGGGTGAAACTCGCTTCAATTCGCCTTTTCAAGCTAATAGCTTTCTTTGGCGCTGTTGCCCGTTTTCGCGGTGATTGGTATTCAGTGGCGGCGGGACAAGGACGCCAGTGCAAAGGGCGCGTCCTCTCGTGCAATCGAGTTGAGGTGCGCGTTCGTCGCCGAACGCCAACTATTGTTTTTGAGACACGCGTGCTGTCGCGCGAGAGTTTTGGGCAGTGCTGGTAGCTTAGCGGATTTGTCGCTAAGTTTAATAAGTGAGCTTTAGTCACCTTCAAGACAAATTTGCATTATTGGACTCTTAGCGACGTTTTCAGTCACTCTTTGTTGGCCAGTGAGTGTTTCTGGCGGCATTGTAAGAGTATCTGCTTCAATGATCAAGAGTGAAATTTATACGCAGTTTACATGCGATATTTTAGGACTAGCACCCACTTCTCTGGGTCAAGCAGTAATCATTACTCTTAACTTCGACACTGTTTTCGCACATGGTCCAAAAATTGCCATCACGTAGACAAAAAATGAGCCATATGAAAACAGAACTGGGCTTTTGCAGCTACAAGCCAGGTGGCGTAATATGATCAAGTACAACGTAGCATATTTCGAAGTTTCACGCAAGCTCTGCAAGCCTTCGCATGTGTCACCATTTGACAGTGTCATATCGACGCTGGATCGCACGGTAAAGAGATGACATCTGCCTCCAAAGTAGGACCAGCACTACCTGATTTGAAAAGTTGGTTACATCCAGTAAAGTTGCCACATGTAAAGAAGCATGCCACCATAACAAAGCGTAAGCAATCATCTGATCCTGGCTGCAGTTCCCGACAAAAGCTGCAGTTTCCCACCGCAACTAACTCTTCCAGTGGAAAACGTGTCGCAAGCCCTTGCTTATTAGTTAGCAAGTATGCAGCATTCGTTTCCGCTGATCATCTCACCAAGCTCTGGCAGAGGCGATTCATAGACAGCAAGTGCGGGGTAGGCTTACGCATGTACCGCAAGAAGTACGCGCAGATTGTCGTGAACGTGTTTTCCTACACTTCACGCTGATTTGATGGCGGACATCGGGGATCCAAGGCCTGATCATCGACGACGCTACATATATTTCAACGTAGTTGTTGGTGAAGCGGCGCGCTTCTTGAGTACAAGGGAAAACAGGATTGAGACTGCCCTCCTGGCGTTCATCGAAATGGAGTTTAGTACTGCCGTGGCAATCTTCAGGGCATTGGAAAATCTCATCACGCTCATGTGAGTTGACACAAAGTGTCGTACTATTTCACTGTATCGGGAATTATTTTAGCTTTTTTAGCTTGACTATTCACTCGCCACCACATAGGTAAAATATATCAGCTGTGCAGAAACAATAAAAACAACTAAACGTACCAAAGGCAGTATTCCGGAGAAGTCACCATCAGTGAATGTTCGCTAAATGTTGACACTTTTGGGCGGTGACTTGGCGACTTAAAAAGGTACAATACTGGCTTTTTTGTGCATCTGAAGGATCTTTCCCGCTCTCCCCCCGTGGCAACTGCGAAGGGAGAGGAGCGAGAAGACACACACACACACGCATGCACGCGCGCACACACACACACGCACGCACGCACGCACGCACACACACGCACGCACACACACACACACACACACACACACACACACACACACACACACACACACACACACACACACACGCACACACACACGCACGCACGCACGTACGCACACACACACACACACACACACACACACGCACACACGCACACGCACACGCACACGCACGCACACACACACGTACGCACACACACTGTTACTGAAGAGATGAGTAACGACGTGGTATCAATTCAACAGAGAGTCATGCCCATAGTCAAGCGATATAAATATCTTGGTGTGGACATAAACAAAGGAAATGCCTACTCAAGCATCCACCCATACAATCTAAAAATGAAGATGAAGCGGAATGCAGTAATAATAAAACAATAAATATGAGGTGGTGTCAGGAACCTCGAAAGGAGTAATGACACCAGCACTAATGTTCGAAAATGCCATTCTGTGCTTAAAATATGCGCTCAGTGCGTCTTGCACTGAGCGATAACCTTTAACATTTGTTAGCGGGTGAAATGTGGCGACCGGATAAAGGTAAAGAAGTATGCGTGTCACTATCCATATAATAACAGCTAATGCTAACCGCGTGCTAGGGTACTTAAGATGAAGCTTTATCAAAGCTCCCCTCGTGTCACTAAAGCTGCTTCTCTACAAAGCCCTCGTTCGTCATAAACTAGAATGCGTTGCCTCCATTTGAGACCCTAACCATTCTAACCTACAGTACGTTCATGAACTAGTTCAGGATAATAGCGTGCGTTTTACTCTAACTATAATCGCATGCCGAGTACTACATCTATGAAGGCAAGTTTATCTTTACCTTCCTTATTAGGTCTGAGAAAGGTTTTCCGTCAATGTTTATTTCACAAAATGTATTATCATCAATCTTTACGTAACCAACTTATTCCTAATACTATAACTCATTCCTAATTTTCCATATAGCCAAAACCTCGACGTGATAATAAGGCACTGTGTAGTGGGGAACTCTGCATTAATTTTTGAGCACCTGGGGTTCTTTAACGTGCACCCAACGTACGGTACAAGGGTGTTTTGCATTTCGCCCCCATCGAAAACCTCGCCCTCGGGCTTAGCCACGCAACGCCAAAGCCACTACGCCACCACAGCGGGTTAAACAAAGACAGGTAACTGGATGCAAAGGATGGAAACAAAAATCACCATGGAGATTTACAAGAATGGCAAGAAAGAAATTAGAAAGGAAAATCTGTACGATTATACAAAAGGCAGTGCCTTGCCATTTGAAGCCCGAGCTGGTTGCCTAAGGCCAAAAAAAAATTGCCGTGGTAGAACGCGGTTAAACCAAGTTTGTCGAGCCATAGCACGGTTTTGTTTGCTTCGGGAAAGGACACAGACGCTGCTCGGAGCCGTCAGCAACTACCGCATCTACAATTGAAGACAACACACAGACGCTGCTCGGCGCGGCAGCAGCGAGCGAATTGACCTTCATGCTGCGTCTCGCTTCAACGCGAACTATGCGTCGAAATCACAGCGCATACGAAGCTACCAGCACTCGGCGCACTTTGTACACGTCGCAGATCGCTTTCAAGATATGGGCGCCCAGGCGGTGGACGCAGCAGCCGCCGGTAGTGGCAGGCTATATAAGTCCCAGTTTGACCTTGGCTGAGCTTGAAGGTTAGATTTACGGAACCAGGCGTTTTCTGGGTTTGTACCTGGAGTATTAGAACTATCGCACTAAAACATACTGGAGCAAATATTCGCAACAGGATGAGGCATGTGTCTACTGAATCAAAAATCCATAGTCAACTCAGCATATCCTAATGGAAGGTGAACGTATACATCCAGTGAGACCTGGTAGGTAACGTCCACCTTCCAAGAGCTCTGGGATTTAAAGCAGTGTTACGTCTCAACCTGGTCCAGAGTATACCTTGGACGTTTACCACGAGACAGCCCCTTTCATCAGCGTCGCCCAGACGGCGACAGCGCCCGACACCGGCCATGACGAGTTGACCGAATTCAGGCGAGAGGCCAATTTCGAGAAATTACTACCGTGGTAACAACGATCTCGGTTTCCTAGATGACCACGCTGTGGCAGCAAATGCGAGGGCGAGGATGCAATAGTAGAGGCGCAGTTCGGTGAACAATACAACTCCTCTGATTGGCCGCACCAAGGTCAGCAGATTCCCCAGTCGAGTTTACTAGGGAAGACGAAGGGATTAAAAGCGGAGACCGGTGGTGCAGTGGTGTGGTGTTGACGTGACCTGATACGAACTCAGACGTTGAATATGTACATAGGTACATAATGTAAATTAAACCTTTTCCTTCATTTCCTACTATCGGATGTATTCATCGATGGGCTTGGTGGATTCTTGGCGCAAACGCCACCTCGAGCCGCAACAGCAGATGGAATCATTAACCGGTCAGCAGTCGAGATAAGCAAGAGACGTTTAGAGCATTGGCGAAAAAATGTAGGGAAGAGATTTATGGGACTGGATAAGTTACAGGGATACGTAACTATACAAAGCAGATATAGTTCAGGACAAAGAGTACGGCGCTAAGCAGACAAGGACGAAGTGAGAAACAAACGGCCTATACGGGAGCGTGAGTTTGTTCCTCACTTCGTCGTCGGCTGCTTAGCGCCGTACCATTTGTCCTGCAGTCATGAACTAGGTCAGCAACAAGTTTTGTTGGTTATAGAGGTTTTAAGGAAGAGAGAAAATGTTAAGGAGATATAGGCGAAATGCTAGATTGATAAGCATGTATAGATTGTCTGATTAGCTCAATTTGTCACCCCCCCCCCCCTCCGTCCCCCGTTTCGCAGGGGATGCCAATAAATCATCATCGTCATCATCATTTCTACAACATCTGCCTGCGCCAGCCACTTGGAGTGTTTGGGCTACGATAGAAAAGCGAGACGCTATTCTGAACAACAACGGATGCGCGACTGTTTCATGTCTATCTTGAACTTGATGCACGAAGAGTTGGCCGATTCACGGCATCGTTCGAACTTATATGGCATGCACGATTGTACTATATATAATGATATACATGCATATGCACAACATAGATTTGCTTGCCTCGATATTAATGATGGGTAGAGGGAATAATCACTGAACGCGCAATATATCCTACAACATATATATATATATATATATATATATATATGATTATTCCGCTTGCTAGGTTATGTGATCTGGCAGTGTGGTCAGTATGGAAATATTTACCACCCAGTGCCGATAGAACCAATCTGCAGGCACTGGTAAACACGTCAGAGCACATACGTCACTTAACCTCGTGGACCTGTACTCGGCTAGGGAAGACGCAATGGCTTCAAAGGCAAAAGACGCGGAGTTAACTTTCCAATTCTTTTCTTTGAAGTCCTATCAGTTGGTTGCATCTTCGACCTTTTACAGCCAGTCCTAATGACCCATCCTCGCATTCTACTAGTTGTGAGACAAGGGAATTCAGGGCTTTTGCATATTCAATGGGCATGACGAAAGCAAAAATGAATAACCTCGCGCCTAATTTGCTTTCTCTGCTTTACCTGTAAGTCTAAATAAATGGTGAAAGTTGAAGTACGATGACTTATATCACTTCACAAAGTCATTAGGCTTGCCTGTACGTGACGAAGACAATGAAGACGAAGACAACGAAGACGAAGCCAGTGACTAGTTACAGGCAAATAGTATTCAGTGGAAGCGTATTTCATGACCTACTTTCGCTGTGCTTTTGACACCTGTGTCTTAAACACACAAAGCACGCATCTAACTCTGTCCGGTGTTCGTGATTCATTCAGCAAGTGGACGTGCCTACCTTAAATGTTTAAAGTCTCATCCGAAAGAGTGCAGCCCATTTGTAAGCAGTAACAATAAAGCAATTAGCCCCAACTTTTGTCGTTATGCTTCAAGTGACTACGACTTTCCGTTTCACTTCAGAACATGGCTGCCGCTTGAAAGATCATAATGCTTCAGACGCATAAGGTCGGTTATCAGATTTTTTTTTGTTTTACCGTATTTATTTCCAGGCTTTTTATACAGGAAATGCATAATTCTTGTGCTTTCAAAGTACTGAGATATCTAGAACAGTAAGCGAACCTCCATTCAAGGAAACGACAGCTATGACGCTGGTTATATTCACACAGCTGCAAAGAAAACAAAAAAAAAACAAAAAAACAAGCAAAACAATCGGCTCCGAAATCGGGACGTGGTGCCGCCAGCTTCTCTTTCTTCTTTCTTTTGTTTCGGAAGAACACGGAAGCTACGCGTTGCTGCACTTGTTCCTCTTTCATCGAATCTAAGAGCGGCGCCGCCGACGCCCGTTCGCTTCCCTTCCGTCGAGAAGTGACACCCTCCGGCACACAACTCGCTCCGTTCACTTCCCCTCACACACGCACGCACGCACGCGTGCGCGTACACAAGCACATAAACACACACACATGAACACACAACCCAATCTCTACTTGTTCAGCACCAGGGTGCTGCATCTTTTCCTTTCACTCAAGAGAACTGTGAGCATGTTTATGGCGAGCAGACACTGCACTTCTCAAAGGGCAGCCTGTCCCTGGCAGCCCTTCAACCTTTTCGGTACGCCCAGGCTTTTCTGTTGTCCTTAAGAGTCCCAGTGCGCCGTCCTTCACGTCTCCTTGCTCCGCTTTAGCAAAAAGGCCAAAATAACCAATTGGTTCCCATGTGATATACACGCACATTTTCCTTTTCTGCTTGCTTTTTCCTTCCTTCTTTTTGTTGTTACATGTCGTTCGCTTGCCCTCCTTTCATACCGAAACAGAGCTCCTACTTCTAGCTCGAGTTCTCGCGGCTACATCGTTCCCGGCCTATTGTGTTAGGTGGTGAAATAGGTGAAGATGCACTGCATGCTGCGAACCACTTTACACATTCGAACTAGCAGAAGTCGACGTGCTTGCCAGCTTGAGTGCACCTTTCTCTTGCAACCGTGGCGCTACGTACGCCTCCAGAGCCCATCGGCATCGCAGTAAGAAAAGAAAAAGAAACGAAAGAGGCGGGCTTGGTGTGCATTAGACTAACTTGAAATGAAGGTCTAGCGACGCTCTCTGGTGACGTTAAACGTTTGCATATGTACTCCCAGGTACCGCCGCAAATACGGTATCCAAAATATTCTTTATACTGGACGCCGTTTCGAATGCTACAAGAGCTTCTGCTATGGGTTCTCAAACCAGGTCCTCGTGGCATCTTCTAATGAGAAGTATACATGGCGCAACTTGTCCTGAGAGTTCCTAGTTGTTGACCGTCGCGACCAATTCGCACGTGCGCTGCCAGCTTTCGGGGTCTTCTGCCGATGATCCGCGAACAGCCGGTGGCTCCCTGGGTTGTTGCAGGACGATCGGACAAGCGGGTGCTGTCATTTCGGCTGTTGGCTTGGCCTTGATCTTCCTGGAAGTCTCCGGTAGAAGTTCTTGCTCCGGCGGTAATTTTTGCAGCATGCCGCAAGCGCGATGGTCCGCAGCGACGTTGACGATGTATTCACGGCTTGAGTTTGCAGGGGGTTTCCGTTACACAACGAAGCACCTCCACCAGATGTTACGTTGTAGTGATCGTGAAGAACACAGTACCAAAAACTGCGTATTGCGAAACTACCTCTTTATTGGGCAAACCCGTGCCCAGAAAAACAGGCTACACTCAAAGCCAACGATAGCGGCGAGCATAGTCGGCGATCGTCGAACCTGATCAGTGGTTCAAGCGCGTCGGATTTTATACATGACTTGTCGAAGGTTCCAGCGTAATCGCTTGTGCCCGCGTGTCTTCCAAACAGTACTGCACAATTCGCGTCGCACATACATTCAGATTACGCAAGGTTCGGTGACAACAGACAATGGACAGAACCATCGATAACACATCGGCCAGCCTTCGATACATACAGGCGCGTTGTGCGCTGAGCGATAACGTTTAACATTTTTTACCGAGTGAAAAGCAGTCACCTGAGAAAGATAAACAAGTACGCGTGTCAGTATAGTTGTGATCCGCCGTGGCAGGTGAACAGTTATAGCTTTGCGATGAAATATCCTACCAATTTTTATCAAGATACTTACGGTGCTTACTACCAGCCGCGCATGATTGGATACAGTCGTCGTCACCCTTCTCGAACGCAGAAAACAGAAGTGTTTGCCGCTGTGAACTGTTACTTGGGCCGGTATCTTGTAGCGATGTTTTTCTGGTAATAATGCCTTTTCGCGCTTTGTAAGTGGTAAGAGCGGCGGTCCGCTCGCGTTATCAACGGGATCAGCCGGCCGTGGGCGATGGATGATAAGACTAGTATAGAATAAGTCATAAGGCATCGCTACAAAATCGCGGCCCATCTCAGGTTATTAAGAGTATACCCACGTCATCAAGCTTCCGCATTTTCAAGTCGTCGTGGATACTGGCACCTACTCTCTCACATGATATTCCCAGATATATAGCAGTACTTTTGGCGTATATTCAGCGATCCTGGATGACCACGTCATGGATGATTCGTTTTGCAGGTACAGACAGAAACAGGCCTTCCACTGGGTTTCTATCTTCAACATCGAAATGGCCAGCTTTAAGATTGACAATCCAACGTTTACCAGTAACATACGACGAACACTTACACGCAAAGTTTGTGACATTTCATCATTAATCTGCTTCGCAGGTTTGCCTTGGAAAAACAGGAACTTAATTATACTACTACAATTTTTCTCACTGAACTTTTCTCGAGGTGTTGCCTTGTTCACTTTCTACTTGAAAAATAAAGATAATCTGAAATCACCGAATGTAGATAAATTGGCCAATACACTCAGCAATTTAGAGATACCTAGCTCAATGTTTTCTTGCCAAAACTCTATACTTATCAGCAGGTCTTTGTAACCTATAAATATATCATGGAGTACCTGGACTCTAATAACATACTAAGTAATTGTCAGCATTGTTTTCGCCGCAGTCTCAATACCATAATACCGCTAGTTAAAGTCTCCCGCGACATTGCTAAATAATTAGTTCTTGCGTAAATGGGTTGATGCAATCTTCATAGATTCGTCCAAAGCATTCGACACGCTGCTTCACCATAAACTGCATAACAGACTCAACTATCCTAAATTATCCTAAGCTGGACGACTAGATAGCTAGCTTTCTTTCCGGTCGCTCTTCATATGTGTATTCTAAAGCTTCTAGCTCCCGTATTGATCATGTATCAACTAGTGTGCCGAAGGGCACTATCTTTGACGCTCTTCTTTTACTACATGCGTTACATCAATGACTTGCCGCAAAATATACCCGTTAGCATGCCTCCCTATGCTGATGACTGCGTGCGATACCATGAAATTAACTCTCTTGAAGGTCATGTTCTTAACGCATTCTCTAACTTTTACACATGATGGTGCCACCTAGAAATAAAGTATCAATCTCCGTAAGACCATCTCTATGTCATTTACTAGACGTTTGTTTATTTACCAAAGGTTTTCGTCCATTGTCATTAACCTATTTTTGCCTGCACTTGATTTATGGGGTTTTCTCCGCTCACACGTTAGCCTCCGCGGGGTCGAAGTACTTAAAAGGCGCATTTTATTCTTCGCAGTTTTTCTCCTAATGTGTCATCAAGCCGTAACTCGTCAAACAAAACAACCAGACACCAACATTTTCGGCTCTGCCAATGCCACCTATATTACATCCGATATGTAGAAGTCCTAATTGCATGGAATTTGCAAGGTCGGAAGTCCTTAGAGTCTATCCGACGGCTTTTGGCGATATCGATAGCCCGAATCGGTTATACGACTAGACAATCACAGAGCGCACCACAGTATCATTCTTAGTATTTTTTATGGCCAGGACGGGAGATATAGGGGCTAGACAGATAGCGCCAATGCCTACTGTCATAGGATCCCCTCATTACGCGTACACGAGGCAGCGTCTAAATGGCGCTGACGAACAGAACACAGGGAGGGGATTCGACGAGCGTGAGCACAAAGACAAGCGTCGCGATACCTTATATAGAGGGCCTGGTCGTTTAGCGTCGAGCGTGGCTCAAAGACACGCGCACTTTAGAAAACGACGCTGCTTCACCACCACGCCGTACAAACACGCACCCACAGACGCACAAGAGCAGTGGCTCGTTGTATAGCGATGAGCGAGCATGATCTCATAACATGATCTTATCACGCAAGGCATGATCTATACAAATGTGCAAGCTTAGACGAGTTGGCCGTTCATTGCGATGCTATCCACAGCGCACGAAAAGTTTACGAAAACACGATATTGGAATGAATGTGAAGCGAAGCTTTCCTGACGTGGTTAATTAAACGCTGTAAAACTATTCATCTTCCGCACCGCGTTTTGCGGCATAGCATTCACGTAGCGGCGCCGGCAAAACGGCAAGACGTGGGCACCCTCACCACGCGACCTATGCCACCGTGGATTACACTCACTCCCGGATCGACTCTGTTTTCATTGCACCATCCCCATCAGCATCGACATAGTTTACTATTGCACTATCTCCAAAATCGGCCCATTTTACACGGCTTGAAACTGACAGTGCAGACGCGCCAAACCCCGGGGAAAAAGCTATAGAATGCCTCGCTTCAATAAATTAATTATGCGCTCGAAGGCGTTGCTGCAATAAGGATATTTAGGCACCGTTCACTGATTCACCGCGCAATTCCGTAGAGAAGAAAGCCAGTGACTGGCACATCTGGAGGGGATATATTATAGTATAAACCGATTTGTTATACGAGTGCTGTCATGTGTGTGAGCTAGTGGGCAAGTCAGGAGCAGCAGCAGCAGCCACGATCAGCTAAGTCCGAGAGGGTTCACAAAGAAAGATCCACTTTCTAACGGACAGACAGATGTGTGAAAGAGCGCTTCCTGGCTCTCCTTCTTTTTCTTAGCGTGCGCTGTGGATGTCTTGCTATGCCATATGTGGCAATGCGTCCATGTTTACGTGAAGAATCTCGTACTTTCTATTTCTCTCTGTTTGTCATCATTATTAAACGCCCGCAGCAACCGAACAACAGATGACCTCGAGTTTTCAACGGCAGCAATTTCGTCTCCTTTAGCGAAATAAACGAATTATTTCAGTACTCAAATACAAGGTTATACACGCCGTAATTCGTACTCCTGGGTTATTGAACATGATACTTAGTAGCGCAAAACTCGAAATAATAGACAACAGTGAAAGACGAGAGGAAAGGAAAGACGAGCGCTACGCAATAGGTGTGGTAGGTGTGGTAGCGCTACAGAATAGGTGCAATAGGTGGTAGCGCTCGTATTTCCTTTCCTCTCGTCTTTCACTGTTGTCTTTTATTTAGAGTTTTGCGCTGCTAAGTATCATGTTCAGTAAACACCAACTCGCCCAAGAAGAAGTTATCCTGGGTTATTATTCAGCAGGTTTTGTAAAAATTGACTTATTTTGTTTCAGAGTGCCCGCGAAGCAGCGACTCGAACTGTTTTCCAACGCGCCGCTTCAGCAGAAACTACAAAACTCGCGCAGTTGTCTTCTCAACAGCTTTCTCAGAACTATCTGTTTTCCCGCACAAATATTCCAGCGTGCAGGTCTCGTACAAAAACCACCATAACTTTATATTTAAGTATTCTTTCATGTGCAAGAGGTCCCTTCGTACACTTCTGCGGCTGTGCAATTTTGCAGTTCGTCCTACACTTGCTAAATCTTTTCTAGGGCCACGAGCGTAAACTAACAAACAAGAGTGATGGCACAGTAGAAAAAATGAGTTTGCTAAAAAAACGCCAGTACACCTCATGTTAGGAGTGTTGAGCGATGTATACATGCCTTTGTCTGTTTGTAGATGTCCGGTGTTATGTGTATTCTGTAGTCAGTTATCCCCACAGACCAAATTAGACGGAAAGGGCTTTAACGCTGCGCTTATACTTCTAGCAAGTTCTTGATTTCGCTGAGATGTAACTGCGATTTTAATATGAGAAATGAAGTAACGCAAAAACATGTTTCAAGACTTTAAATGGAAAACATGAATATATATAGAGGGTGTTTCAGCGAACACTTAAAAACATTTTAAACGTTGCCTGTGGCATATAGCACAATTCTAGATCCTGAGCTGGTCTACTCGAAGAGGCGGACATTACTTGCACAAACAGTTGAAATGCATGAATACATGAATAGCATGAAGCAATGAATACATAAAACTGTGCAAACTACTCGTATTTCTGAGTGATTCAATGTAACCGAAAACCGTTGAAAATTTAAGGCAGGGGGTTTAAGCATCTTTCAATATCTATAAGCCAGTTAAACAAGAAAGTAATCATACGCAGAAGGGGGCCTCAAGATCGCTTTACCAGACATGTATCGCTTTACCAGACATGTATCATCCTTTTACGTGTCATGGTGTTCAAGTACGTTCACTTTTATTGCGATAGCAATTATATGGACACTCCAAAGCAGATTTCTGCCGTCGGCGTCGCCGTCGCCGTCGCCGTTGCCGTCGCCGTCGCCGTCGCCGTGAGGTTCCGTATGACGTCAATGGAGATGAAATCGTCGCCGCGCGCCGCCGAACGCTGTGTGTGCGAGTGAAAGGGCGCGAGGGACGCGCGCTTTCACGGGGAGTGAACGCACGGCGGAGAACAAACGCGCGTTCTGCGCCGTGCTCCCTTAAGGGCTGCAGAAGTAGGCGTCTCTTTCCTCCTTTACAATCACCATATATGTAGAGCAAACGCGCCTTCTTCCGACGCGCGAAAGGCCGAGGGGGGAGGACGAGGGAAGGTAGGCGACGCTTAGCTGCGGCACCAAGTGCCTATTTATATCAGAGGCTCCGGCAACAGTCGCGGGCAAAACGCCGACGGCGTCGACAACAGTTCTGCATGTTGCCAGTGCTGCTGCATGTCCAAGTTTATACAGCTGATAAAGCTACTATCATTACTCCGTATAGCTCTCTACGAATTTGCTATCGCAATTGATGCTTCGCCTTTCAGGTGAAACTGCGACAACTTTTTATGTATATGTCTTACTTGGAAATTTTCAAACGGAATCACCACGTAACTATAGAGCCCTATAACATTATGCTGGTCGACAATCTTTGATGTAGTAACTGCAATCTTCAATCTGAAATAATAACTCATTAATAAAATGAAAAATTCCAATTTCTCAATTTCCGCTGCTATTGCCTCAATAATTATACGATCATTTTCAGATCCGTTCGATCCATTGGTACAATAAGGGGCGACAACGCACAACCTTTACTTCCACTGAATTAGACAAGATGCAAGATTTCCACAGCTACGTTCATTTTTTTACCGAAGCTGTTTTGACTTGCGTGTTACTAATTGCAGAAGCTACGCCGGCTTTTATTTATCTTGCAATACATTCGCAGATGGTTGCAAGAACACGACTGACACGCCAGGTCTGTATATATATATATATATATATATATATATATATATATATATACAGGGTGTTTCAGCGAACATTTTCAAAATTTCTTTAAAGTTGACTGTGGGAGATAGCCCAATTCTAGTTAATGAGCTGGTCTACTCGAAGAGGCGGACATTACTTGCACAAAAAATTGAAATGCATAATGGACTAATTAACAAAAACTTACTAATTAGGTTTTTAACTAATTGCCTGATGTCCCATAATGCAATTCACAAATTGTAGCCGTGGAGCTCGCAAGGCGGATTCACTTAGAATTAATTCTCAGGAAGACACCAGTTTAGAGATATTAATTCCCGAACTTTGCGGACAAATGCATTGGCGTTCCAGTTAATGTTGTGCTTCAATGCATAAAGCGACGTTTTCTTAAGAACCTAACTGGAACGCCAATGAATTTCTCCACCAAGTTCGGGAATGAATATCTCGAAACTGGTGTCATCCCGAGAATTCGTTCTGAGTGGATCCGCCTTCTGAATTCCCCGGCTACAATTTGTAAATTGCAATATGGGCCATCAGGTAATTAGTTAAAAACTTAATTAGTAAATTTCTGTTAATTATTTGATTATGCATTTCAATTTCTTGTGCAAGTAATGTCCGCCTCTTCGAGTAGACCAGGTCATGAACTAGAATTGTGCTATCTGCCACAAGCAACCTTTAAGAATTTTTGAAAGTGTTCGCTGAAACACCCTGTATATATGATTCAATGAAAGTGGTGGATGTGGGTTGCCGCCCCTCATTATACCACCGCATCCAAGGGATACGTCCTGAAAAATTTCCTGTTTTTATCCTATTCTTTAAGTTGTTGAAGTACTGATTTCTTGCTTGCACACTGTGAAGCTAGTTTCACAACTGCCGAAAGAAAAAATCAATTTGTTGCTCGACTCTGACACATTCCTTCTTTCTTTTACTTGCTCAGTCCTCCTTCGAACTTGAAGGAGCCAGGATGCCAACAGGTTGCACCAACGTTGCTTGGAGTCTTGGTTGCCTACGTACTTCAAGCGCACAAACATCTATATTGGGGCTTTTTTTTTATTTTGCTAGGTTTTTCTTTCTTTCAGTTTTCACTACTAGATCCATCGGTATTTGAGCACCGTGTTCCGAAGGGCTTTTCATCGAGAGAGAATCCTTGCGCGGCTGGGCGTCGCGAGTGTTGCTGCAACCTGCGAACTCTCCTACCCTTACATCTGGCGCAGGGGCACAATGGAAGGAAGCGTTCGTTATCAGCAGTTAAGTTCGGCGCGCAGTTGCCGCCTAAAAACTGGCCAGCAAGACAAAGAGGGCGCGGCGTCGTTCGATCGGCCGCGAGGAATGACCAGTGAGGCGGATGTGACGATAAGCCGCAACAGCACGAAGAGCGGCCCCGTGCTGGGGCGGCGGCCCGGCACTATCGTCTCTGAAGGGCCATTTACAACCGCGGTGGCGGCCTCCCAATTTTACCGGAGGCCTCAGTCTGGCAAGCGCAGACACCTATTGATTGAGTGAATAAACGAGCTTGGTCACCGACGAGCTGGATGCTGAGCGAGCGAGAGCGCCATCGACTAAGCAAACGTCTGAAAGTACCATTGATTGATTGATTAATTGATTGATTGATTGATTGATTAATTAATTGATTGATCTGCTTGCTAGTGAAAGCAAGGAAAATACAGAGAGGTGGTTGATTTTCACACACTCCACAAACTTTATTTCAAATGAACTAAAAATGTTCCACGTGTAGATTTACTGACCAAACAGTAGGTGCAAATTCACCGTCCGACAGCAGTTAGTGCACTTGCATCTTACGTGCCTGTAAGTACTTGCATTAACATCGCTCGTCCTAACAGGAAAGTTTCCATGTACGTTTGCATGTGGAAAGCTCCAGTGTACACTGACAAGTGATAATATCTTCCCACATCCGAGTGGAGAAGAAGACTGCATGCTTTTACCCGAAATGCAGAAGTTGCAATTTTTCCTCTTCCATGCTAGCTCGCTACGAAGAGTACGATCACACTAATTGAGCGCTTATAGCTGTATCCCAATTACGAAACCCACAATCTCCGCTTGAAATAGCCAACGTCTTCGGCGCTTTTAGGAATTACAGTGGTCTTTCTTTTTTCCTACCAATTTTCTTATCGTCTAAGAACACATGGAAACTGGATACGTCCTGGATTTCGGGAACTTAACAGGGAAAATAAGTTTGCATTGTCTGCTGATATGTCTTCGTGCGCATCGTGACCGACAATGTCGAGACAAAGCCCGAGAGAGGGAAGCCAAGGAACCAGTGGATACCAAGCCAAAGACAGGCAACTGGCCGCAGTACGCACCTGCGTTGGAGAAAAGCAAAAGTAAGCAAACAGAAGTGAGGTGGCAGCGGGGGAAAGGCTATTCGAGCCGGCCACGAAGGGCGAGTCTGAGGCGACGAGGACGCGTGGGTCTGGAGCACGCAATCAGCCGACCTATGTTGCTGGAGTCTTCTATCGCACCGCTGGGGACGTTTTCCAGCTAATGAACTCTCAACGAGTCGCTTGATGAGTTTTAATGAGAGCGAGATAGCGTTGTCGCCCCGGCCTCGACAGTCACCACCATAGGATTCGCCCGCCACACCTAAATGGGGCGACGGCGAGATGAGGTCTCCTAGCTGTGGTTTTACGACTCCAGCGTCTGACTGTCTGCACGACGGTCTGCGCGCAGTACGTCGTCGTCGTCTCTGTCGGCGCGACGCGCTTCTTTTTCATTGCATGCTATGCGCCACAGGTATGTGCGTGCGTGCGTGTGTGTGAGGGGAGGGGGGGAGGGGAGGGGCGCGTGCGTGTCACTCATGCGCATGCAGGCTCTTAGTGCTGCCTCTTTGCGGAAGATACTTACATCATAAAAGCCGAGTTTTTCACATGGCGGCATGCTCAACCGTCCAGAAAATGCGATCCCCTGGCAAGAGTTGTGTCTGGGTCGCGAGTCGTCTTCCTCCGCGACTGTCAGCGAATAACAAGCACGGACCTCAGTCGTCTGTGGATATGGGCTCTTCCCTGTTCAAGACGTCGCCCTGGTCGGTTGCCTTTGCGCTTTCTACTTATTTCCTTCTTCCTTTTCTTTATTGTCAGGTAGGAGGGTGCGGGGGAGGGGAGGCGCTAGAATGAGGCGAGGCGCAGCGTTATATAGAAGAAAGAAAGAAAGAAAGAAAGAAAGAAAGAAAGAAAGAAAGAAAGAAAGAAAGAAAGAAAGAACAGAACGACGCATATGCCGGCGCTCGTAATGTAACTGTGTACGCCGCAGCGAATGCGAGATCCGTGTAGTTGGGAATGTAACGCATAAAAGAACTGCTTTACTAGGCGGGCACTGAAAAGGCGTTCTTGAACCTCGCGACATTTCCATTATATGAGAGCGTCAAGGTTTTGTGTTCACCCCCCCCCCCCTCCCTTCATTTTGAATTAGCTTTATTTTTTATTTTTTTTATTTTTTTATTTTTAGTGCTGATGGGCAGTCTTTGGCAGTCTGCGCATATGCCTTCGTTGACGTTAAGTAGCTTCTTCCTCCTGCACAGCTCGTCTAGTATGTATTCATGTGCGTTGGCTGCTACGGGCACTCAGAACGAAATGGGAAACTTTCTCACGGCGGATCCATTTGCTGTCGATTTTGTGCCAATGCAATCGTGCAGGGTTCATCGAGCTGTACACTGTAATAGAAAATATTTTACATGTCTTTTTTGCACAAAAGATGCGAATGCCACGGATGGTGCATTTTCCGGAGCATCAAAGAAACATCGGTGAAAGGTGAAGTGTTAAATGCAGGCTTTTGCTTTCGCAATCCTAATCAAATTACTAACGCAGCCCCCGTTTACATTATAAACATTCGTTATTGGCCCTTAAAACCGCGCTCGACCTTGCGCACAGCACCACTGCAGGCTTAGCGTAGGGCCTGTAGCTAACGTTGCCAACTGTCCCGATTTTAGCAGGGCAGTCCAGATTTTTTTAGTAAATTTCGCGACTTTTGCTTCTTTCTGTTGAAGAAGAATCAATAAACCAGATTTGTTTTTACAATGAGCGACAGCTAGCTCGGTTGCATATCCTCCTATGTTGTCTTTTAGTTGTTGGATTGTCATAAACATAATGGCGGTTTCGTTTTTGTCGAAATCTTAATTCTCTTGTAGGCTCTAACCGTTCACAGTACCGCTATCCGTATTGAAAGCCATGTTGGCCAGGCAACTACTGCACCTTTCTTGTTATAAATCGCGACACAGTAGGACTAAAAAATTGCGACCGAACCCATCTCACGATGACTGTCGACTGTAACGTGTTTAGCATCGAATCAATATAGTGGCACAACGTATTGCCACCGTCGAAACGAGTTTTGTATAAGGCGTGTACTTCAGCGGGACTCCTTTTCGCGCTTCTCTCTAAGAACACTCGGCACCATCGATCGCCGCCGCCGCGAAGGCTGCACACGGCATCAAAAATACATGGCGCGCCGTTGCAGGCCAACGCTGACTAACGCGTCATGCAGCAACTTGGCTACTCTCTCACGCTTCTTTCTGAACATGCGGCGCCATGTAGTGGCACTGCCGAGAAGTCCGCGCGTGGCCTCATGACGCGCCGGTGCCTGCGAACGCTGAGAATTATTCCTTCGATTGCCGTACACTCAGTGGTACATACTCAGTTACCGAAGTTAGCGAGAGGTTCATTTATGAGCTGCACATACCCGGTGCATTCGTGGCGCACCTAGCTAAAGCGTTGGGGGCGAAATGGACTGGTTGAAAGGCGGCACACACCCAGTTCATATGTAGCGCAGCCTGGTAGTGCATCGGGTCCTTGGGGAACCCTTGGGGCGTGGGTTGTTTCCTCCCAGCATCGGAGAAATGTAAGGCTCTTTTTCGTCATTGTAGAGCGGCACATTTCCAGTGATACATACCTAGTTACCCAAGTTGGCGTCACAGACGTTCATTAAAGAGTAGCACACACCCACATGCACAGACCCAGTGACCCAAGTTGGCATCAAAGAGGTTCATTGGATACAGACCGAGTGGCGCATACCCAATACTCCAAGTTGGCGGCAAAGAGTTTTTTTAAGCAGCCGTACCTACCCAGTCCCGCGTCTACAGTGATCCATGTCGGCGTGATAGAGGTTGGTTGAAGAGCGGCATGTCTGTACAGGGTCAACCACATCTAAGGTGAACACCTCATTACTATTCAAGACATCATAGAAGCTGGTGTTCAGTACATAATTCAAAAAATCATTATTGTGTTTATCGACACTATGATTACACATCGTATAACTAACATTTCACTCGTGAAGTACAATAAACACTGTAGTTTCACCGGCTTGAATACTAATGAGGTGTTCACCTTAGATGGGGTCGACCCTGTACACATCATCACATACTCACTGATCCAAGTTTGTCCGATGGTTGGATTCGAACCCTAGCCCAGCAGCCCTATGCACTACCCATTCGACCACTGACTACCCAGTCACCCAGGTAGGCGGGAAAATCGTTAGATACAAACATGCATAGATGCAAACATACATAGATATATAGATAGCCCCGAAAAGTGCGTGAATTACCCTAAGAATGCTAACGCAATAAAGAAGACTGGCGGTTCCTGGCACTAACAGGGTCAGCCGTCACCAGCCCTCCTCCACCATCCACCCAACCTCTAGGCCCGACGTTGTCCACTCGAGAGTTGAAAACCCTACCTGTGGCGGAACCTAGACCAACATTTTCAAGGTGGTAAAGGGAAGCTAAGGGTGTTCATACGGCCACGGCCTGACAAAAAGTTTTTTGTAAGTTTGGCTTACGCAATCTTTGGAACTGCCAAGTATGCCAGGAGGTCCCCCTAGCTCTACATTTTACTTTGAAACCTCCTGTAGCACCCAAAATGATAAATTTATCAGTGCTCCTATTTTAAAACAAATATTTCACTTCGCTTCACAATAGCACGGTGAGTTTAGTCGCATCCTCCTCACCAACGTTACAGTCACCTTGCTTGCCGTGCGCATTAAGGTGTGCGTGGTAATCATAAATGAGCCACTGGGCAAATTGCGAAGGGGAACTGGTGCCAGGTGCCTCTTTCGCGCGAACAATGTCGTGCCGTAAGCGCACCATTTACGGTGAATTAGTTTTCAGTCGAAATTCGATACTAATGCTACTATGCAGTCGCTCACCAATTCCGTTTGGCAAATGAGTTCTGCGGAAACCCGCGAAGAGTAGGACGGTTTATGAAAGGGAGAAATAGTCATCCACCCGAATGTAGCACGAGGATAAAAAGAAAGCCCCTGCGGGTTCCTCAGAAAGAAAGAAAGCTGCGCACTTGAAGAACAAGTCCCCGGACCAGGACGGAGTTTTCTTCAACTACAAAGTTTTATTTCTGAGGAACCCGGATGGGCTGTCTCTTTAGCTTCGTGCTACATTCGGGTGGATGACTATTTCTCCCTTTCACTTGTTCCGTTTCTACCGCTGCAAGTATATGGAGCAACACCAAGACCAATGTTCCCGAAATACCCTAAGCACAGCGGCACCGCAGGCAGGCAAACCTGCACTGCAGAATGACAAATGTGTTCCCCAGATTCATCGCTTATATAGTGATTGAAGTCTAGTTGTTCCTTTGTTCAGCGTCACGTGGTGTCCCGCCCTTTTGTTCTCTGTTAAGAGTCTTCATTCATTCTTGTATTAGCTAGCAAAGTCCATTCGGACAAAGTAGCTGAGTACGTTGAATTTTTGCGTAACAATGGTGCTAAATATTAAATGCTTGCAAATTCGATTCATGTATACGCTTCTTATTTTTAAGGCTGGTAGCGCGATAAGCTGGCCTTTCGATCATTCTTGGTGTTGTGATAATGACTTTTCTTGCTGACTTTATTGCCGGAAAGGGCAAACCTAAGTCGTAGCTATTTTGCCCGTTCTCCCTTTTCGCCCCTACAGTCCGCAAAACCAGCATTGTTCACTGGCTAAAGAACTACTTCTGCCCAACGTACACTGCGAAGTTGACTGCTGCACAGAGCTTATTTGAAAGAACGCGCCACTCCAGGCAATGTCGTTTTCAAAGCTGATTTGAATAATATGAAATAAAGTTTTGGCCTAGCACGCATGCCGCATAAGAAATATATTGTCAGTCTTTAAACATACAATAACGCATCTAAATGCGTGTATTTCCAGGCGCTACAAGTACATAGCCCCGGAAGACACGAAATCAATTAGGCGCTGATTTTAATAACTGTTCGCCAGATATGTATGAAAACAGCAGTAAACGCAGGTCATGCAATAACTTTCCGGTTGCCCTATACTTGACATGCATGTTTAGCGCGCACTCAACTTCAGTTTTTAAAATTCAGAATAGCTTCCGGCGCTGATTTCTTTCGCGAACCTGAAGCTTTCTTCGTAAACCCTTCCGGACATTCCTGACCGTGGCTGCTGGGTGCTACTGCTGTCTTGCTGAATAGCTCATACGTAATAAAAAGAACACATTCCGTGCTGCCCGATGATGAGATTGAACCTCGGTCCCCCAGCACAGTAGCCCCATGCTCTAACCATTAGGCCACACGCACACGTACAGTTTGACAGTGCCAACGTCAATAGACCGATCCCACCGGCCAGTTTCACGACGCCACCGCTGCCGCGGTGCCTGCTGGTACTTGTAGTCATCCGGCCACTCCAGCCGCCCGGAGTGCCTGTGCGACCTGTTTTCGAACGATTTTTGGCCATTTTTATGGTTCGTGTAGATCCATCGTGTGATGGAAGGATTGACCTGCTGCGTTCCTGTGTGCTACAACAACCACACAAGGGACAAAGGCTTCGGATTCTATGTGTTTTCTAAAGAGCGAAAGCTTCGAGAGACGTGGATTCAACAGATTATTAGGTTATACTGGTAATACATAAAGTGAGAAGAAACACGGGGCCGAATAGCGGCCGCATTTCGATGGGGGCAAAATGCGAAAACACCCGTGTACTTAGATTTCCCAGAATTTATAGATTATTTGTCGATTATCGATTAGCTATTGATTGGCTATCGATTGGCTATCGCAAGGTATTGGCTATGTATTTGGGCTAGGCTAAGCACTACCAAGTCATCCCCAGAATTTTCCGAAATTTATTTATTATTGATCGATTATCGATTAGCTATTTATTGGCGATTGATGACTTGACAATGATTGGCTATCGGCATTTTTATGTTAAAAACACCGCCTAGCTTACCTAAGAACTTCTAGATATCGCTGTTACCGAAGTCTGTAAGTCGTGCACGAAACCATGTAGGTAAGCATTATTAGGGCCCGAAAGTTCGGCGCTGCATTTCAAACCTGTCTCCAACAGGTATACAAATCCCATTATGTCCATTGCTAAGCAAACATAACGTTGCAGTCACCGAGATACACGTGTGCAAAAATAGTAACGCAAAACGACCGCGTACATCAGCATTTATTACATATACAAAGCTCGAACAAATACGATACTTGTAATAAAACTGAGACAATCAGTATGACAAGGCAGCCATCCTTGTTTATTGTAACTTCTTTTAACACGAAAGTGTTTTATGCCGGGGTCCACCAAGACTTCACTGACGTATTTCCGTCACGGAAATACGTCATAGAACATAATACAAAGAAAGAAACCAGAAGAAAAAGTTCCACAGACATGCAAAATTTGGGAATCGAACCCACGACCTCTCGGTCCGCGACGATAGATCGCCGAGCGTTTAACCCATTGCGCCACAAACGCATTTGGAGAGAGCTACACAGACGCGCCTTATATATCTAACACTCCTCCGTGTACCCGCGCTCTTGTTCGGGGCGGTGCCGCCGCCTACGAGCCAGAAAAGAAAAGTACTGCATTATGAGACTAACGCGCACCGACAGGGAACGCTTCGGTGGTCTCACCACTACGACGCCTCGATGCCAGCATTCGAAGGGACGCTAAAATCAAGAAACACTACCAACGCCACCTAGGTGGCGTTGCTAGGTGGCGTTGGTAGTGGCGTTCACCGTACTCAGCACAGCGGGGCGTGGCCTCCGCAATTAGCTCTGAAAATGTTTCTGAAGTTGATCGCGGAGGCTGCAATTACGACGCGCTGTACGCGCTGATTTGACTCGGTGACGATTCAGTTACGTGCTTTGTCTTGCGCGTTGTATTAGTGTGTCAGTTACGTGCTTCGTCTTTCGCGTTGTGCTAGCGTGTGCAGCGTAGTGCAGCTTCCATATGCACGACGGTTGCTCATGGTCATCGACGTTGGTAGTCGTGATGGAGGAGACGTGCCACCAGGCGTCAGCGTGGGTGCATCAACGCCTAAGGGCGCTTTAGCCACAAAACACCAATAGACATTATATATCAATGTGCAATAAACATTACACTACTTCTGTGAAGACACGTTTCACTTTCGTGTTCTATACCGATTCCTATATAAGAGGGATCAACCACATTTTTTTTCTTCTCCTTTCCTCTTCTTCTTCTACCTTACACTCCCCCTCTTTTAAGTCTCACCCCTCCTGGGGTGATAAGGAAGGATGTTGCTCACAGCTGCAATCTCTAATTGTCCACTGTTCATATACCCAACAGTCTTGAGTAGGCCTTGCTGCACACACGTTTTCACGACCTGGAATGGACCAAGGATTTTTACATCGATTCCTGGTAGTCCCTTTCTAACAAGCACAAAGTCGTTTAGCTTGATATCCGGTATATGTCCATGATGTCTCTTGTCGAACTGGCGTTTCATCGCTGCGCGATACCTGCTGCGCTCCTCGATGATTTTTGGTCGTTCCGTTAGCTGAAGTTTGTCCGAAATTCCTAACTCCGGGTCGGCGGACAGTTTCGGCACTTCACCATACGCGGCGAAATGTGGGCTACATCCGAGGCTTGTGCTATGTGTCCTGTTATGATGTGCAACGGCTGCTTCTAGGCAGCACTTCCAACCTCCTCTGAAGTTTGGGTACATTGACATAAATTGTTTTATGTCACGGATAACTCTCTCCGCCAATCCATTGGCTTGGGGGTGATATGGAGAGCAGCGCCGCAGCACAACCCCGCGACTGTCTGCCCACTGTTGAAACTTGTTGCTCATGAATGCACGTCCATTGTCAGATACTACGACCTTCAACTCCGAAAACATCGCTCGGTCAAGAAGGGCAATGACACTATATGTATATATAAGTATACTTGTATCTTCTTTTCCAGGGCGTGCAGCTACCTTTGTTGTGCATTGGTCGATTGCCACTACAAATGACTATGTTTGGCGCACACCTTCGCTCTTCTTTTTCAACTCGGCAAAGTCCACTTGCACTATCTTTGAAAGGTGTGTCTGAATGAAATGGTAATACGAGTGCTTCTGGTCGTGGGCGGTACTTTGCCTTGTTGACCTGGCACAAGTGGCATGACCAAACATAGTTATCTACATCTCTCTTCACAGTCTTCCACGTGCACCTCTGCAGAAGCTTATTATGGGTTCTCCAGAAACCATCGTGACCACCAGAGTAGGGAGTGTCATGGTACATGTGGAGCACTTTTGGAATTAGGGTCTCCGGCATGACGAACCTTCCATTGGCAAACTGTAGACCTTCGTACCCTTCCCGTAGTTTCGTCACGTTTAACACTTCATGTGGAACTTCGACCGCCAGTCTTGATAACGCATCAGCATCCGTCAACCCGCTGCCTGCCCGGTGGATAACTTCAAAATTGTACTGCTGTAGTTCGTTTATTCAGCGCGCCAGCTTTCCTCTTGGCTCCGACTGATTGAGGAGATAGGTCAGAGCCTGATGGTCCGTATACAGTTTGAATTTTCTCCCGTCTATATATGATCTAAAGTATCGCGCAGCCATGAGGACGGCAAGGGCCTCTTTCTGCGTAATAGAGTAGTTCAGCTGAGTAGCGTTAAACGTGTAGGAATAATACCCAACGACTCGGAGCTGTCGATTTAGGGGAGAACCGCAGTCCCTCTGATACAGCACTGCCCCTGTACCATAGTGTGATGCATCAGTGTTGATCTCGAACGGCAGGCTGAAGTCAGGTAAAGTTAGTACTGGGTAAGACGAGATTCGGCGCACTAGTTCCTGATAGACCTCTTCGCACTCATTAGACCAAATAAAAGGAACATCCTTTTTTGTCAGCTCGGTCAGGCACTTTGTCATCTTTGCAAAATCCTTAATGAAAGCCCTGAAGTGACCTGCTAGTCCAAGAAAAACTCGCAGCGAATGAAGGTCATGCGGCTTCGTAAGTGTGGAAATTCGATGTACAGACTCTTGTTTGGTACTTTTGGTAGCACCGTCGAACACCCTACCAAGAAAAACGACCTTCGGCTGAAAGAAATCACTCTTATTTTCATTTATCTTGAGATCGGCATTGCTGAGTGCTTGTAAGACCTTCGCCAGATGTTCGGTGTGCTCCTGCTCAGATCTCGAATACACGATGATGTCATCAATGTAAACATTGCAAAAAATTCCGAGATATGGCTTAAGAACACAGTTCATCATCTTTTGAAACCATGCAGGTGAGTTTTTTCAGCCAAAAGGTAGTCTATTATATTCGTATATGTCGAAAGGCGTCACAAAGACGGAAAATCTTTTAGTCTCCTCTGACAGTGGCACTTGCCAGAAGCCTTTGCAGAGATCCAAGCGAGAAAAAATCTTGCAGCCCCCGGTTTCGTTGATAATTTCGTCGATAAGTAGCATTGGAAATGGAAACAAGTCTGTCTGTTTGTTGACCTGCCTGTAACCAGCGCAGAGACGAAATGTGCCATCTCCTTTAGGAGCAATCGTGATCGGAGAAGCGAAGGCAGAGGTTGATGGGCGGATGGCACCGGCGTCGAGCATCTTCTGTAGTTCTTCCTTCAACCAATGTTTCTTCTCTCGTGACATTGTAGGCCTTGCGTTTCACTACTGTCTTGTCGCGAAGTTCAAACGGTACTTCAAACTTTGATGTGGCCTTTGGATAGCCCCCGACGCATATTAGCTCTGGATACAACTTGATAACGTCCGCTGCTGTAGTAGGCTTCCGTTGAAGTTCAGCAAGTGAAACCGAAGACATTTGGCGCTCATCTCGAGTAGTGACTTCCCCATCCCAGTAGAGGTTAAGTCGCAGCTGTTGCATGACTGGGCGAGACAAAAGCAATTGATATTTTACTCCATCGAGTACGAGAGCCTTAGTTAAGGTGCTTTTTTCCTTTGCATGTGATTAACACTTCCGCCCACTCATTATACGACTGTTTCCTGCCGGCGTAACCATACACCGTCACAGGACAATCTTCCACGATGCTTAGGTCCGGAATTTCACTCTTGTTTACAACTGTTATCGAAGCTCCACTATCTACTAAAGCCTTAACATCCTTCCCATTTGCTTGCACAGAAATGTACACAAGCTTGGCACGATCGGTAAGAAAGATGGTCTCTTGAAATGAGAAAGGGTGACCTCCCGATGTCAACTTGGTCACAGTTTTACACTGCAATCTGTGATCTTCGGTAGATGAAGTACTGTAGCCGTTATAAGCACTCACTTGATGCTGCAGGGTACATAAATCTTTCATAGTCTTAAGCAAGTCATCCACAGTATACGGAGTTCGTAGTTGGAGATCGGGTTGCATGTTCTTAGGAAGTCCTAATATGATCAGAGGTATGAGCGACGAGTCCAATAACGTGGAGTCAGCAACATGTAGCAACCTTCTCTTCTCAAAAAAATATTCTACCAGAGGGCCGGAGCTATATTTGAAGGCTATAGCGCTATCCCAACTCTGGAGCTTACTCTCAGAGAAAGACGTCAAAAAACTGTCTCTCCACTCAGACCACGGCCGGTTCCCTCTTTCCGTGATTCTCAAGTCATGCCAGGTTTTCGCTATGCCTCGTAGGTACAAGCGCATATTCATAACCTTGTCGAGGTCTTGTCGCCAACCATTTTGGTCGCACGCGTACTCATAGAAACTCAGCCAGGCTTGAGCGTTTTCAGATGATGAACCGTCATAAACATCCGGTTTTACCGTCTCCAACGACGGCCTCCGAGAATGCTGCAGGACGCACTTCGTGACGAGCTCTAATATTTGTTGCTGGTGTTCACTGTTTCTCTGCTCGTATTCCATTATATGATGAAAAATGTATTTCGCACTCTGATATTTCCGATCTTGTTCACTCATTCAGGTCGTACACAGTTACGTACTATCACCAATAGCAAAACGTCGTGTTTGTGAGCGTTCTGAAGAAGGGATCAGTGCTCACCCGTAACAGCGAACCATGTTCTGTGGAAAAAGCTTGCCACGCTCTCACGCCTGTCGTCGTCCGCGCAGATTTCGGTGACGTCCAAGCACATGGTCCTCGGTAAAACAACGCGGATGAGGTGCACAACACAGGTTTCTATCCTATCCTTGACTGCGCCAAATTTGTGATAAAACTGAGACAATCAGTATGACAAGGCAGCTATCCTTGTTTATTGTAACTACTTTTTCTTCTTCTCCTTTCCTCTTCTTCTTCTACCTTACAATACTGAAGGCGTAATCAGCGGGTAACAACCGAAATGAAAGAGCAGCAGGCATTTTTCAACGTTCGCCTCGCATTCTGTAATGAACAGCCGATGTAATTTCTTAAAATACATGGCGAATGTTTCTCGGTGGTGGAGTCGCAGAGATATCTGGAAAGCTTGTCCGCAGTACTCAACGAGCGCGGACTGCGGTGGTGTGGTTAACCAGTTGACTGTTCCACGATGGTGGAAGTGCTACTTCCGGAAAACCAGCGCATGCTCAGATCGGTCGGAGGGATCTGTCTATTAGCTCTTTGAGATGATAGCCACGCGCGTCACATTGCGTTGTACGGGTGCGCGCGCCAGTTTCCTTTGCACTAAGAACACAGGAATACCCATTTCAGTACCCATTTCTTTGTTGTTGTCTAGAAATATTTGAGCGTTTGCACTTTGCTGTTTGCCATGTACAAGGGGGCTCAGGTTTTCTTCAAGCGAATTTGTCGCTTTTTGCCTGGGCCATCCCGCATCATCCTGATGTAAACAAATAAACAAATCAAATCAAACAAATCAAATGGAACAATTTATTAAATTTGATTAACCACTCCACAAAGTTTCGCTCCACATAAATTCCAACATGTGCTTTGGATCTGCATAATTGTGCATTAAAGCTTCTTGCAACTCAGCATAATAAGCCACATGAAAGAATGAACATGTTTTCCGAAGCAGTCAGCCATTATATTACAAATAAAACACATGCATTAAACTCGAACAACAACACAGAAACCATCCGCAGATGTGTGCCAGCCTGACAATCGATGCATCAAAGACGGCGAAGCTGTATAAGCGAGTCCTCACACCCTTAGTCAGTACTATAGGAGTCTGTTTCCTGGCTCACGGCCTCGCTCCTGTCTCCTCCTCGCTCATGCTGCTTTCTCGTGGCAGGCTCTTCTTTAGTGATGGCAGTGAAGGCTCCCACGCAGGCTGCGTTACAACAACACCCCGCCGGCCTTTTATTGTCGCAGCAGTACAAGCTCCTGGCTGACCTCCAACGTGAAGCCGGTATAACGCGACGTGAGAAGCAAACATAACGGATTACTGGTTTAAAAAAAAACGTGTATATAACTTATTTTCTATTTGAATTAGATATACGCAAGGCAACCTTTATCTTACTATCACTAGTAACTTCGTTTCAAATCAAATACGGGGCTCCGACACACGTTGCGTTGCATTTACATTTGATATCGACCACGCCGTCGCAGACCACCGCACCACAACCGCTGCGGAGCTCCCCTCGACAGCTTCGCTGTAAAAAAATCACGTTGTTTTTACTTCACTGCAAGCATCGTATGAGAGAAAGTGAACCGCGTAAAATAATTTGCTGGGGCAAAGCTAGACATAAAGTAGCTAGATATCGAGTCTACTTTTCCCAAAGAAGTAGTAACTCCGCCCAAAAAGAGAAAGGACTTACGAGCACGAGTTTGGCAGTTGAAAAAGTATAGAATCTACCGAACAAACACCGGAAGATTCTTCCACCAAATTTCTTGCAAAGCTACGCGGCGCACAAAAAAAAATGCTATATTTGTTCAGTTACGAAAAAAGAAAGACGTGAACGGACTGCCACTTGAGAAGATGCTTGAGACAAGGCCGCAAAAGGGCTACCTGCAATATCCTTTGTTTACAGTCCCATACCTGCTTCCGTTCGAATTGGGAAGCACTAGCCCAGAGAAGCTGTCAAGTTTGCTGCCTGCTGTCGTTGTTTCCTTTTCTAACTGGTTAATTTTCTTTCCCCGTCTCTTGCTAAGCCCAACAGCTAGAAAACGCCTGGGTGGGAAAGTATTTGGCAAGCACGTATGAAAGGCGGATGCAAGCTGGAAACCTGCCATGAATCGCCCCGCTGTTCGTCTTTGGTGTTTGGCAGTCTTTTCAAGATAAAGAGACTGAAGACAATTTTAGGGGCGTGGCATATTGATCAAAATAATTTCCTGATACTACGCCAATAATGTCTCTTTTTTTATAATGCCTGTAGAACGCTTCAAGACCTAATACAAAAATTCTCTCATAACGGATCATAACAAACAGCAGTTCCATTATAATATATATATATATATATATATATATATGACGGATTTCTTTTCTTCCTCGTGAAGCGTGCTGTGCATTGAAGCGCGCAAGGTTTTCCTAGAACAATATCAACAACAACAAAAATTGTCCCTGTGGCCGCTGGAACAACCGTCCCGTTTTACTACTCGCTGCAATTACTCTTTAAAATAAGCATGGTTTTAACCGTATAGCCGTGCAGGACATTTCCAAATCAAAAGGCGAATAACACTGGCAGTCGTCTTTTAGGAGAAGCAAATGCTCAAAAATTTAATGGGGATGCTTCGTCTTCAGAGTTAAATACAGGGTGTCCCAACTATCATGCACCAAGATGTAAAAATTTGTAAATCCGCATTTCGATGGGGGCGAAATGTGAAAACACCTGTGTACTTAGATTTAGGTGCACGTTAAAGAACCCCAGGTGGTCAAAATTTTTCGGAGTCCCCCACTACGGCGTGCCTCACAATCAGATCGTGGTTTTGGCATGTACAACCCCATAATTTAATTTAAAAATCTGCAAATGTCCCGTAGCTGGACAGAATCAAGGTAATGTTGTTTGCCGTCGCTTGGAGATACTCAGAGTATTTTCTTTCATTCCGCCTAATTACATAATAAGTCTTAATTAATTGTTTCAACTTCTCAACTATTATAATTAGATAAAAAGTGTCAATGAGAAAGTTGTAGAGCAATATGAAAAACTCCCGATACAGCTTTCTGTCGTTCAATGCGTGCTACATAAGTGTTTTTTTTTCCGAGCGTGAAAGAAGCCCGCGAACACACGCAAAGTAGCCGCACGACTGGCCACTCGAGGCACTTTCCGTGTATTCGCGCGATGGTTTACAAAGACAGTGTGACTAAAAATTGTATAAATTTTTACTTGCTTGTTCCTGATTTGTTCACTATTGTTTGTATGTATTCTATTGCCCCTCTGCTTGGACCGAAGGGTCTGCAATATGCACTAAATAAATAAATAAATAAATAAATAAATAAATAAATAAATAAATAAATAAATAGCCCAAAAATAGCTGTATCCGAGTTAGTTAGTTTTCATTGTATCAAAATATGCTGAATCTAACCCTGGAAGGAAACAATTCATGTATTTGGGTTTTAGGAGGTTAACAGGACTTGCTTCTTGCATTGAAATAAAGGGCACCCGGTGAGACATTGTCGAACGTGATAACTGTACTTTACACGTCTAGCTCCCGACCGGTACTTCCACAATAATCGTTGCTCTATTATCGATTATGTGTTGCCTTTCGCATTAGCCTTCTCCTTGAGATCTGTCACTGCTGCTGTTATGGTGGGCAACAATACCAAGCGGAATTATCACAATGGTGCGGCGTGAACAGGCGTATCCAGAGAACTCGTCGTTTTTAACGCTTGAGATAGCAACGTTTGGCAGAGGCGAACACCAGAAAATAACGGCGCAGTGTATACGGTCATGTTTCGTTATTATGGACACTTCCCTTTCCCTGTAAAATCGTCCATAATGTGAGTCGTCCATAATACGAATCAAGGAAAGAAAAAGAAACATGAAGTCATAAGCGTAAAAAAAAAAACGAGCTACCATTTATAATTACTATGCGCCCTGTCATCAGCACATACGTGTACTATGCCCTACTCGACTTTTCGGACCGGCACGGCGACCTTAACTAGCTCCCCCCAACCTCCCCCTAACCCCCCCCCCCCTTTTTTTGTGAAAATGGGGGGGGGGGGGGGGCGTGAATGCAGTATGTTTCACGCCCCCCTGTCAGCCTACCATCATTTTTATAACACTTCCGATCTAACCAGAAATCGTCTCATCTTGCCTTTCAGATCGACACAACAGAGTTGAAAAGACATGGAGAGGGGGCAAAGTGGGGGTGAAAAGGCGTTCGTAATCGCTCTTTTTCCTGGTCATGGTGCTGTGTACTATCAGCAGATAAGTAATTCGTGCCCTGTTCCAATTTTCTTACTAAACAGCACTCTGTCTACGCATCTCTCTTCTTTCCTTCTTGTCCTCACTTACATTGCAATGTGAAGCAGCGTTCATAATAACCAGACAGAAATGCATACTTTCCAATTTCGTCCCCGAAAAGGCCGTTGGTAGTCCAAACAGCGAGTGTCTATGTTAACGGAGCACAAATGCATGGCCACCGTACGGTCGCTGAAGATTTCGTTCGTATTGCGGAGTGTCTATATTAACGGCATCCGTATAAACGAGACATGACCGCACCACACCGCTACACCTTTGTACGTGTGTCGGTTATGCTCCAATTTCTGCGCGTGTATCGCCTGACGAAGCGATTTGCTGTGCTTGTGATGCCAGCAAGCATTTCGCACGAAAAGCTTCGCGCAAAAGCCCTTCTCAGTGAGGAAATATAGTGGTGAAGTAGCGTAGTCGTCCCGCTATACGTCGTTATGCTGAAAATCCGCTTTCCGCGCTTGCAGCAACCAGGCTAATGAGTGCAAAGAATCATCGTCAGCGCTTTCTTCTTCATCGCTGCTACTATAATGAGGCCCAGACAACACTCAATAATTGCACACATGAACTACGCCTCCACGAAAACTGTGTTTGATGAGAGTGCGCTCAACAACGTATTCTACACAGATGAATGTCGCTGCGGAAACGCTGTCTTTTCTAGGCTGCACATGGCGTGGCTACCCTTTAATCCGGTGTTTTCGTTGGTTATGCTTAACTGTTGTTGACATGCTTTTTGTTTGCCTTGAACAAAACATGAAAACACCGTAAGTTAACCCAAAATAACAGAAAGCATCTTTGCAATGATCATCTGTGCAATAAATTACACCGGAAATGAGGCAGTGCGCAGTGGAGAAAGATTTGTGTGCCTGTTTCCATTAGCGACGTGACACACCAGCATTTCTAGTTTGGCACAGCATAGCACCAACAACAACTCTTAATTCTCGAAAATATTCCAAGGCATCATAGGTGAACACGACGCACAGCAAATTAAGTGCTGATGCTCTCGGCTGCGCCGGCACCAGCACAGAATACCTGGTGCAGGTGTTGAGTTGGCTTCTCTGCTGAACAGAGGAATTCCACATGAGAGCGCTCGGCGAATGACGGCGTGACAGGTGCGTGAAAAACATGGTTCTGCTTAAAAACAGGCGCACGACTCAACTCCCCACGAGAACAAATACAGGAATACTACGAAAAAGAGGCCGATTGACGCCCTCTGTATGTAGGCAACTCTCCGATAGCCGACGCCTTGAAATATTTTTGTGGGGTTTTGCGTGCCAAAACCACGATCTGATTATGAGACACGCCGTAGTGGGGGACTCAGGAATAATTTGGACCAGCTGGGGTTCTTTAGTGTGCACCTAAATCTAAGTTTTCATACAAACAATGCAAGCTAAGATTTGCATAAAAACATTAAGTTAGTCTGACCTTGCTCATCAGTGCGCTTGTGCGAACTATACCTTAGGTCGTTTGGGTCGAGTTAATGTCAACACACACGCGCGCGAGCGCACACACACACACACACACACACACACACACACACACACAAGCCCGCACGCACACACAGTATTTATCTTTCTCTTTGTCCACCTTCAAGAAAAATGTGCTGAGATTCTCTTTGCATCGTTTTGCCCTGTGCTGCTTTTTTTCACTGGTTCTGAAATCTGACATAAGTACAAGTATTTCTGCTCATCTCATGTGTTTTCAGTTGTGAATCTACTGCAAAGCGAATTTTTTTGTTTGCGTTTTATCAAGTGCTTTATTCTTCAACGCATCCTAACTGTTTTCGCTAATCTAAATCTCAGCTTTTACGATGTGTTATAGCTTAGTCCCTAAAGCAATGTGCCGTTGATTCATTTCGTGGCAATGTTTATTAACAAACCCAGCGACAAACTTAGCAAGACGCCCATAAAACCCCCTAACTTAATTTAATCTTAATTATTTAATAATGAGCGCAAAATTTTCCATTTACGCCACCATAGTAGCCATATGATAAATTAGCGCTTTTCTTGCGGAAATGGGGTTGGGGAATGCGCCCCTATAATGTGCCACTCTTTCTGCAGAGGTCGCGCTGGTCATAGCAAATCATTTAGAGGCTTGCAGCGTTCTTCCACTTCTGAGAGAGAAAAACAATTTTTTTTTCCGAAACCACCATTTGTTCTCTAAACATTATGCTGAATTATTTTCCAATATTATATATTATTGACGTTATTGAAGAAATGATTACCTCTCACTGAAAGTGACGAATGACCTTGACCACATGGGTCCTCAGGTCGGCTTGACCTCACGTCCGCGCCTGCCCGCGGTGCGCTGAAAAATCTCGGAGGCGAAGTATCAGACTCACATGTAGGCGCTAACAACCACGTGCGCGCTTCGTCTGCTTAGGTGCTGTTTAGAGGCTGCTCATAAGATAATTATACAATTACCAGCTCTGCAACTTTACCTAGATTGCTTCAGTGGTATATATATATATATATATATATATATATATATATATATATATATATATATTGTTACGGGGACAATATATATACAATGGATATATTTACAAGGTAAGGCACACAACGCTACAGCAATGGTCCAGGAGAGCGCGTGCACACCAGAAAGCCACGCCGTCGTCGTCGTCATCATCCAAGCACCGACCACAGGATCATGGCTTGTGACATTATCCGCCGGCGGCAGAAGCACCGTCCCGGTGCAATTATAGGGCCCAGGCCGAGAGTGGTACGGTTTAAGGCGCGAGACATGGACTATGTCACTCGCGATTGTTGCAGAGGCTGACTTAGGATTTAGCGGAGCGATTTCATAGGTCACATTAGTGACTTTGCGTACGACGCGGTAAGGGCCAGCATAACGGGAGAGTTTTTCGCATAGGCCAACGCGACGTGACGGGAACCACAGCAAGACAAACGATCCTGAAGGGAAGTTCACCTCCCGGAGTCGGCGGTCATCGAGACATTTTTGATTGACCTGTGAAGCTGACAAGCGATCACGGGCAACCTTACGGGTGATGTCAGCACGGGCAAGAGCATCACGAGCATAGGCAGAGGATGTGTCTGCGTGAGGATGAAGTATGGTGTCCATAGGCAATGGTGGGTCGTAGCCAAACAGTAGACAAAAAGGTGAGTAGCCAGCTGTGTCGTGACGAGAAGAGTTGCAGGCGAAGGTCACAAAAGGCAAGTTAATGTCCCAGTCTCGGTGGTCCTCAGACACGTACATAGCAAGCATATCTGTGAGAGTACGGTTGAGGCGTTCAGTAAGGCCGTTTGTCTGTGGATGGTACGCAGTGGTGAACTTGTGATTGGTCGAGCAAGAACGAAGAATGTCGTCGACTACTTTAGACAGGAAGCAGCGGCCGCGGTGCGTGATTAACTGGCGAGGAGCAGCGCGGCGCAGGATGACGTCGTGAAGAAGGAAATCGGCTACATCAGTAGCACAGCTGGTGGGAAGTGCTCGTGTAACAGCGTACCGCGTTGCGTTGTCAGTAGCGACTGCAACCCATCTATTGCCAGTGGTTGACGTGGGGAAAGGCCCTAGAAGATCGACTCCCACCCGGAAAAATGGTTCATCAGGGATATCGAGGGGCTGAAGGCTGCCAGCAGGTAGTAGGGCAGAGTCTTGCGTCTCTGGCAGAGGTCACAAGCCGCAACGTACTGTCGCACAGCAACAGTAGAGACCAGGCCAAAATAAGCGCCTACGGATACGATCATACGTGCGTGACACGCCTAGGTGTCCGGCCGTCGGTGCATCGTGAAGCTGGCGCAAAACAGTAGAGCGAAGATGCGCGGGAACAACAAGCAAGAGCTCAGTGCCGTCAGGCCGGGCGTTGTAGAGGTGTAAGGTGTCGTTGTGGAGCACAAACATCCGTAGGGAAGGGTCAGGGTGTGGTGAGTTGAGACCGTCTATAATAGGCCGCAAAGATGAGTCGCGGCGCTGTTCGTCAGCTACGTGGACGAAGTCTGTAATGGCTGCAACCCATCTATTGCCAGTGGTTGACATGGGGAAAGGCCCTAGAAGATCGACTCCCACCCGGAAAAATGGTTCATCAGGGATATCGAGGGGCTGAAGGCTGCCAGCAGGTAGTAGGGCACTGAAGGTGTCAGGTTCATCTTCCAGTGTATCAGGGGGATCGACCGGGTATCGTGACAAGCAGTCGGCGTCTTGGTGAAGCCGTCCAGATTGGAAGAACACAGAAAATGAATACTCTTGCAAGCGGAGTGCCCAGCGGCCAAGGTGACCAGTGGGGTCCTTGAGCGAGGAAAGCCAGCAAAGCGCATGGTGGTTTGTAATAACTGAAAAGTGCCTGCCATACAGGTACGGTCGGAATTTTGCGATGGACCAGACGAGAGCTGAGCATTCGCGTTCTGTGATCGAGTAATTTTGCTCCGACGGTGACAGAAGACGGCTTGCATAGGCGACCACGCGGTGGAGGCCGTGCTGCTGTTGTGCAAGGACGGCGCCTATACCGTGGCCACTGGCGTCGGCACGAACGTCCGTGCTGGCTGACGGGTCGAAATGTGCTAGAATAGGTGGGTTCGTTAGGATGGCAATGAGCGATGGAAAGGCGTCCGCTTGTTCACGACCCCAAGTGAAAACGACGTCCTTCTTGAGTAGGTGCAGTGAGAGGGCGGGCCACTTCCGCGAAGTTCTGGACAAAACGACGGAAGTACGAGCACAGGCCAAGAAAACTGCGGACGCCCTTAGCCTACCGTGGAGTAGGGAACTGACTAACCCCGCGGACCTTGTCAGGGTCTGGCTGCACGCCTGCAGCGTCAACTAGGTGGCCGAGTACGCAGATTTGACGGTGCCCAAAGCGACATTTCGACGAGTTAAGTTGAAGACGAGCACGGCGAAAAACATCAGGGACGGTGGACACGCGAGTGATATGGTTTTCAAACGTAGTCAAAAAAACGATAACATCGTCCAGGTAGCAAAAGCATATGGACCACTTGATGCCTCGAAGAACAGAGTTCATCATGCGCTCGAAAGTAGCAGGAGCGTTACATACGCCAAAAGGCATCAGTAAAATTGATAGAGGCCATCAGGAGTCACGAACGCGGTCTTCTCGCGGTCTTGGTCGTCCACAGCGATTTGCCAATATCCTGAGCGTAGGTCGATGGAAGAGAAATACCTGGCGCCGTGCAAGCATTCCAGTGCGTCATCAATTCGCGGAAGAGGATAGACATCCTTCTTGGTAATCTGGTCGAGGTGGCGGTAGTCTACACAGAATCTCCAGCTATTGTCCTTCTTTTTCACAAGTACGACGGGCGAGGCCCAAGGACTGGATGAGGGTTCAATTATACCTTTGCCCAGCATTTTCTCCACTTCCTGTTGGATGACAGCACGCGCCGGAGCTGACACACGGTAAGGCCGTCGGTGAATAGGACTCGCATCGCCGGTATGAATGCGATGGGTGACGACGGAAGTCTGGCCCAGGGGAAGGTCCCCAAAGTCAAAGATATCCTGGTAGGAAACCAGCATGCGGCGAAGGGCAGCGGACTGTGCCGGAGCGAGGTCTCCTGATATCATGCGGGCGAAGTGGTCGCAGGACGAACCTGACTGCGATGACGGCGGTGAAAAATCCGGTGGAGGTTCTGTGGTCAGGGCAGAAACCGTGTGGCTGGTCAATGGGGTCAGATGAGCGAGTGATATGCCGCGAGGAAGAACTTGCGTCGAGTAGCCAAAATTGAGGATGGGAAAAAAGATGCCGTTGTTTGTAACTGTCACCACCGTATAGGGGAATGCGACGTTGCGTGTCATGGCGACCTCAAGAATAGGGCAGGCAACATAGTCGCCATCGGGTAGGGGCAGAAAGGCTGAAAGCTGGACGTATATTGCGGCTTGCGGAGGCAGTCGAAGAAACTCGACGGAGCGTAAGCGGGGTGGGCCGGCATCGGCGTTGTCGGAGCACGAAGGAAGTTCTAGCCGGAGAAGGCCCGCGGAGCAGTCGATAAGCGCAGCGTGTGTGGGCAGGAAGTCGATTCCAAGGATGAGGTCATGGGGGAACTGTTCTAGAAGAGCAAAAAAAACAGATGTGTGGCGACCAGAAATGGTGATATGTGCAGTGCACATTCCAAGTACGGCAGGTGTACTCCCGTCGGCTACTCGGACGGTAGGTGAAGCCGCGGGCATCAGGACTTTCTGGAGGCGGCGCCGGAGGCTCGAGCTCATTACAGAAATTTCTGCGCCGGTATTAACAAGAGCTGTAACTGCCACACCAACAACCAGAACTTCAAGAAGGTTGCATCGGGTATGAGGAACAATCAGAGGATTTTCAGGCCGGGTCGTAAATGCAGCGTCACGTCCGGGAGGTGCGCTGGCTAGTTTTCCGAGAGGCGGTCGAAGGAAGACCGAGAGCAGCGAGGTTGAGGCGAATAAACTGACGGCGCTGGGGCGATGGTGAGCGGCTGATCCGGTTTTCCCTAGGAGGACGTTCAGCACTTGAGGCCTCGGGATGGAACGACGGAGCATATGGTGCACGGTCTGGGCGATTGTAAGGGTTTGGTCGATAGGACGTGGGCCAGCGGCTGCGGCAATGGCGGGCGATGTGTCCAATCCTAGAGCATGTGGAGCAGATGGGCCGGTCATCAGGTGTGCGCCAATTGGCTGAATTTCGATAACGTGGCCTGAAGGTCGTGTTCTGTCTTGCAGCAGCGACGACAGGGGCAACCAGGTTGGTAGCAGTATTACCGTTATCAAAGGTGGTTAAATGCCCATATTCGCGACCTCTTGGCGAACCACGGCCTGAATTAGCGAAATTGTGGCCAGGTTGTTGCTTTGCATACCGTCATGAGGGTAACGGGTGCTATGGCCTCAAGTTCTCGATGGACGATTCTGGTGACATTTTCTGGAGCTTGCGCTTGCCGAAGAATGGCTAAACCTTCGCATGAGGACGTGGCAGCCGTATTGGGAAGTCGGTCGAAGCGGTGAGTGATACGTTGAATTTTGGCCTGCTCAAAACGACGACATTCAGCGATAACCTACTCCACTGTAGAGCAGTTCTTATACAGTAGCAGATTGAATGCGTCATCAGGTATGCCTTTCAGTACGTGTCCCACTTTGTCCGCTTCAGGCATGTCCTTGTCGACCTTGTGGCACAGAGACAACATCCTGCATATACGAGATGTACGGCTCTGTGGACGTCTGAGCACGAATTGCGAGTTCCTGCTTGGCCGCTAGTTGTCGTCCGATAGGTCTCCCAAATAGATCGCGTAATTTCTGCTTACAGACGTCCAAACTTGTCAGATCTGCCTCATGCGTGTCGAACCAGAGTCGCGCAGTGCTCCGCAAATAGAAGATGAGATTCGCAAGCATTATCGCCGGGTCCCACTTGTTAGTGCGGCTGACGCGCTCATACATTGCCAGCCATTCATCGACGTCCACGCCGCTTGTGCCGTTGAATGTCCCGGGATCACGAGGGTGCACGAGAATTACCGGTGACTGGTCTTGCTCACACTAGGTCGCTTGGTCGGTCATTGTGGTGGCAGCAACGCGCCGTCCGCTGCGAAGATCCAGTTCCCGGTGTTGTAGCGAGCTTACCCCGCCCCTCCACCAAAGATGTTATGGGGAGAATATATATACAATGGATATATTTACAAGGCAAGGCGCACAACGCTACAGCAATGGTTCAGAAGAGCGCGTGCACACCAGAAAGCCACGCCGTTGTCGTCATCGTTCAAGCACCGACCACAGGATCGCCACTCGTGACAATATATATGAATAGTACTCATTTATAGCCAATTTAGCCAACGTGAAATTTTGTTGCAGTTGGAATTTAAGGCATAGCTCCCGCATCATGCGTAATGCTCAGTAATGGCAGTCATTTTCAATCCTCATACCGGTCACCGCGGAGGCCAGACCATTTGAGCAAGCTTATTTGGGAATATTGAGAGCGAGCTTGATGACACTAGCCTTGCAGTTGCAAATAAGGCCACTGCAACTGTACCACAGGGTGCTATTTCCTATATATGACGAAATGACAGTGCATTGACAGCGTGCCCACTTTATCGGCTCCTGTCTATAGCAAGCTTAGAGTCTGAATCAGTGCGGCCCACTCACTTCAGCACCAATGGTAAGGGCCTGCGAAAATCAAAAGCAATAAGAAATAAACTAAAATGCCGCAAAAGTGAGCTCATCTTTTCCATCTTGCTTCTTTCTTTTTGATTGTAAGACTCCTTCATCAGTTGTATTCACGCGTTTCTTTCATTTGTGGCCTTCTTGATTGTGCGAGCCGTAATCTACAAGAAAATTATTGCCTCCTTTCTTTTATCCTCGTTTTTCTTTATACCAGCTTAAGATATAACTGCGGTCAGTATTTGAGTCCTCTAGCGCCTTTATTCCAGCACTTTCACACAAACTTTGACCGGTGGGCAAAAAGAGCCGGGCGGCGAGATGTCGTATACCGTCTGTTTGTGTCCGTCATTAGGCGGCTTGCTTCCGTGACTTGTCGTCTAGAGATCGCCACAGCGGGCCCCCGCTGGAGTCGACACGTTCCTCGTCATTGTCGCTTTCGCCGAGTTTAGCGGGCAAGAAGATCGCAGCTCAGTTCCTTTTTCTGTGTATCTCGCTCCCTATCTACAGATATACCAGGCGCCAGCCATGCTCGAAGCAACAAGTTCTCACTAGCTCTCACTAGCGGCTGTGAAGTTAAGCTCCTCACCCCGTTTTTATTCTGTTGTTGCAGGGAGACTTCGACGGCAGAAACCACTGAAAGCGGTCCGTTGATGCAGCGAACAGTAACGGAAGTCAGAATGACACTAAAGAAAGAAAAAAAAAAACTGAAAAAAGAAAAGAAAGTGCTGCTTCGAACAAGTTCGTTTTAGTTATCTCTAGCCTGAGGTATATCGCTTGGTTCTTGAGTAAGCTTTCCTAGAACAGCTTGCTGCGCGTCGCCACTGCGAATGCCGAGCTGCTGGAAAAGCCGGCTGCAGACAAGCATCAAGGGTGTAGGGCCACGAGCTCAGTTCACGTCGGGGGCTTAGCCAGCAGGCGCGTTTCGGTGTCAGAGCAGTAACGAAATTTTTAGTAAATGGTTGAGAGTAGGCTGATAGGAGAAACAAACATTTTACGCGTGCTGTAAGGACCTCCGCTCTCTTTCTCTCTCTCCAAATTGAGGTATGGTTATATGTTACTGCGTCACTGCACGAGTTGACAGAACACGAGCTTTGAGTAGTACACAGTAGTGAGCTGAAACGTATAGATTCTATTACTTTGCCTGCAACCTGATTGTTCGATGAGCGCGCGTGGCAGTGCAGCCAAGGAAAGCAATAGGCTTCTCTGTATACTTCGCGCTACTGCTGCGGCAGTCGTTTTCCAAAGCTCCACTCCGCCTAATTATGCCTCGCAAGTACTCTCCGCAGCTAACGCGTTCAGTAGCAGCGCACTCGCGCTTGATTTTGGTACTTTCTTTAGTTGTCCAGACGAACCTAAAAAGTATGATGACTGGTCTTTCACCATGAGAAAAAAAATTGACATTATTTCCACTGGTAGCCACAGAAACGAACGCGGAAGGGCTCCAAACGTATCGCTCCTCCACCTGAGTTACAAAAATAGGGAAACCCAGAGGCCCAATTTCTTTTTCTTTTCTTTTTGATGGCAGCAATAGCAATTTTGTTGAGACGCGGGGTTGGGCGCAATCGCAGAGCAGGGGGCTGGGATGCTGTCGAATAGTCACAAAGACTCAGTGCACCGAGAGAAAGCATTAGCGACTGCATGGCAAATTTCGTCAATTTCTTGATTAGTTGCTTTCGGGCGGCGGCGTCCAAATGGGCAGTAGCGTTGGGTATGCGGTTGGTTTTTGTTACTTTACCAGTGGAACCACTTCGCATTCGTCTGCCTTCATTAATCGTTGTGATTCTTTCCTTCGCTGCCAATTGAGGTACTTTTGGACACAACCACTGCAGAAACTTCCCATAACGACTGCCGCCATACGCACCGCCGAGTCAAATAAGCCATTGAATTGAATGCATGGGCGCTATATAGGACTAATAATTTATTTTGTATATGCTCACAATTCTTTTTATGTTTGCAATATTATGTCGCTAAATGGAATGTACGTATCTTTTATTAATCAAAACGATATATTCGGTCGTGCCAGTCGAAACTTCCCCTTGAGAAATACCTAAATCAGTGCGCTTGTACGTCTAAGGCTATTTTGTACGGCTGCACGCAATCACTACGGATGACCATAAAAGCAAAAACGGTAAAGTGGGAGCGCAAAGATGGAGGCGTAAAGGTGAGGCACCGTGCGCCACTCACTCTAGATCTAGCGACGCCACTACCTGCTAAGATGGCTGCCTTTATGCGTAAGCCTGCTGTGGATGTCGTACCGCTGGGCAAGGTGTCGCCACGAGGCTATATAAAGTGGACGTTGCGGAACCGGTTCGTGAATCATTATACGCTTCGATTATTGTAGGAGCGGAACTGAACTGGCAATAAGTCGGAGTGTGTTGAGACCGAACCAAATCTTTTTTTTTCGGTTTGACTCCCTGGTTTGATTATCAGTAAACGCTGGTGAGTGTTAATGAACGTTATTATTAGCGTGAACTAGTACGTGTGAGTGTGAGCAGAAGAGTGTGGCAGTGCATGTTGTAGACGTGAGTGTGAATGTGACTGTGAAGCGAGCTCTGATCTTGCTTGTATCCGTGATCCTTTTAGTGAGCGGTAATTCACATGTGTTAATTGTAAGCCTCTGAGTTCAAATCAAATGAAAAGTGGGCAATCCTATCATGAGATTTAATGGTGTATTATCTCATGGTCACATTAGTATGATTTTGTCTGTAATTACGCGAATCCGAAAGACCCAAGCGATGTAATTCCCTCATTCTAAGTGGGCCTGCCTGTTTTTGATACTTTGAGCCTGAGTTCAAGTGAACCTGGCTTAGTCTGATCTTCGTGAACCTGAGTTCGGCTGAGTAGAATATTGGTGGGTCTGAGTCAGAGTGAGCCCGGCTCAATAGAATATTGGTGAGCTTGAGTATGCGTGAGCATGGTCTGAGTAGAATTCTAGTGAGTCTGAGTACCATGTAGTGATCCTGGCTGAGTAGAATATTCCTTAGCAAAAAATATATTATGTCAGTGAGTCTTGGTGAGTTCTGTTTATTTGGCCGAACTATGGGGAAAGGCATAGAGGTCAACCAGGTGAGCGTCCGGTTTGCTGTCCTACACTGGCATAAGGGAAAAAGGGGAATAGAAGAGAAAAGAGGGAGAGAGTAAACATTGCGTGCATGCGGGAAGATGTACAGAACTATAAACGCTCATCAGGGCAGCGCACTTCAATAACTGCACTAGTGCGCGAACAGCTTTTTGCGCCAAGAGGGATGTGAACGTGGTCCGAGTATCTCTGACTCCGAAAGTGGTCGCAAGTCCAGGTTTGAA